>NW_027521387.1:0-42259 GCF_052094955.1 Ictidomys tridecemlineatus
TGGAGTCTGGGGTTCAGAAAGACTATTACCGAGAGCAGAGTTTTGAGACTGCGGTACAGAAGGACTGTTACAGAGAGCAGAGGTTGGAGACTGAGGTCCAGAAGGATTATTAAGGAGATCAGTGGGTGGAGACTGGGGTTCAACAGGACAGTTACAGAAAGCACAGATGGAGACTGGGGTGCAGAAGAAATGTTGCAGAGAGCAAAAGTTGGAGACTGGGGTGCAGAAGGACTCTTACTGAGAGCAGAGGTTGGAGACTGGGGTGAAGAAGAACTAATAAAGAAAGCTGACGTTGGAGACTAGGGTTAAGAAGGACCATTACAGAGAGCAGAGTTTGAGACTGAGGCTAAGAAGGACTGTTACCGAGAGCAGAGGTTGGAGACTGGGGTGCAGAAGTACTGATACAGAAAGCAGAGGTTGTAGACTGGAGTGCAGAAGGACCGTTACAGAGAGCAGATTTTGGAGACTGCACTACACGAGTACTGTTACAGAGAACAGAGGTTGGAGAAGGGGTGCAGAAGGTCTGTTAAAGAGGGCAGAGTTTACAGACTGGGTTTCAGAACGATCTTACAGAGAGAAGATTTTGGAGACTGCAGTACAGCAGGACTTTTACAGAGAGCAGAGGTTGGAGACTGGGGTGGAGAAGAACTGTTTTAGAGAGCAGATGTTGGAGTCTGTGTTGCACAAAGACTGTTGGAGAGAGCAGAGGATAAATACTGGAGTGTAGAAGTACTGTTGCAGTGAGCAGAGTTTGCAGACTGATTTGCAAAAGGAGTGTTACAGCGGGCAGAGTTTGGACACTGTGGTGGAAAACGACAGATACAGAAAGCAGAGGTTGGATACTGGGGTGCATAAGTACCTTACAAAGAACAAAGGTTGGAGACTGTGGTACAGAAGGACTGTTACAGAGAGTAGAGGTTGGATACTGGGGTGCAGAATAACTGTTTTAGAGAACAGAGGTTGGAGACTGGGGTGCAAAATGATCGTTGCAGACAGCAGAGTTGTCAGACTGAGGTGCAGAAAGACTGTTGCAGGGAGCAGATGTTGGAGACTGGGGTTCAGAAGGACTTTTGCAGAGAGCAGAGGTTGGAAATTGGGGTGCAAAAGGATTGTTGTAGAGAGCAGAATTTTTAGACTGGGGTGCAGAGGGATCGTTGCAGAGAACAGAAGTGGAGACTGGGGTGCATAAAGACTGTTGCAGAGAGCAGACGGTGGAAACTGGTGTACAGAAAGATCGTTGCAGACAGCAGAGTTTTGAGACTGGGGTGAAGAAGGACTGTTGGAGAGAGTAGAGTTTCGAGACTGAGATGCAGAAGGATCGTTGCAGAGAGCAGAGGTTGGAGACTGGGGTGCAGTAGAACTCCTACAGAGATGAGAGTTTTTAGACAAGGTTGGACAAGGATCTTACAGAGAGCAGAGTTGTAGGCCGATGTGCAGCAGGACTGTTACAGAGAGCAAAGGTTGGAGACTGGGGTGCAGAGGACTGTTGCAAAGAGCAGAGTTAGGGGACTGGGGTGCAGAAGGATCATTGTAGAGAGCAAAATTATGAGACTGGGGTGCAGAAGGATTATTATAGAGAATAGAGGTAGGAGACTGGGGTGCAGAAGGCCTATTACGGAGAGCAGAGTTTAGAGAAGGGGTTCAGAAGTACATTTACAGAGAGTAATTTTTGGAGACTGAGGTGCAGAAGGACCGTTGCAGAGAGCAGAGGTTGAAGACTGAGATGCAGAAGGATTGTTACAGAGAGCAGAGGTTGGAGACTGGGTTGCAGAGGGACTGTTGCAGAGAGCAGAGACTGGACACTGGAGTGTAGAAGGACTGTTGCGGAGAGCACAGGTTGGAGATTGGGATGTAGAAGGACTGTTGCAGAGAGCAGCGTTTGAAGACTTGGTTATAGAGGCAGAGGTTGGAGATTTGGTGCAGAAGGACTGTTGCAGAGAGGCAGATATTGTAGACTGGGGTGCAGAAGGACTGTTACAGAGAGCAGAGTTTGTAGACTGAGATGCAGAAAGACTATTACAGAGAGCAGAGGTTGGAAATTTTGGTGCAGATGGACTGATACAGTAAGCAGAGATTAGAGACTAAGGTGCAGAAGGACTGTTACAGAGAGCAGAGTTTGGAGACTGTGGTGCAGAAGACCTGTAAGAGAGAAGAGGTTGGAGACTTCTGGGCAGAAGGATTGTTACAAATAGCACAGTTTGGAGACTGGGGTGCAGAAGGATTGTTGCAGAGATCAGAGGTTTCAGACTGAGTTTTAGAAGGACTGATACAGAGAGCAGAGGTTGGAGTCTGAGGTGCAGAAAGTCTGTTAGAGAACAGAGTTTGGAGACTGGGGTGCAGAAGGACCGTTTCAAAGAGCAGATGTTGGAGACTGGGGTGGTGTAGAAGAACTGTTACAGGGAGCAGGAGTTGGAGACTGGGGTGCTGAAGCATCATTACAGTGAGCAGAGGTTGGAGACTGAGGTTCAGAAGGACTGTTACAGAGAGGATAGGTTGGAGACTGGGGTGCAGAAGGATTCTTTTAGAGAGCAGAGTTTGGAGATTGTTGTCCAGCAGAACTGTTGCAGATAGCAATGTTTCGAGACTGGGTTTCAGAATGATCTTACAGTGAGCATTTTGGAGACTGAGGTTCAGAAGGTCTGTTACAGAGAGCAAAGGTTTGAAACCGGTGTGCAGAAGGATTGTTGCAGAGAACAGAGTTTTCAGACTGAGGTGCAGAAGGAATGTAGCAGAGAGCAGATGTTGGATTCTGGGGTACAGAGGATTGTTACAGAGAGCAGAGTTTGAGACTGGAGTGCAGAAGAATCATTGGAGAGAGCACAGGTTTTGAGAGTGGGGTGCAGAAGGCCTGTTCCAGAGAGAAGAGGTTGAAGTCTAGGGTGCAGAAGGCCTTTTACAGAGAGCAGAATTTGAAGACTGTGGTGCAGAAGAACTGTTACAGAGAGCAGAGCTGGGAGACTGGGGTGTAGAAGGACTGTTGCAGAGAGCAGAGGTTGAAGACTGTGGTGAAAAAGGATCCTTGCAGAGATCAGAGGTTGAAGACTGAGGTGCAGAAGAATCGCTACAGAGAGCAGAGATTGGAGACTGGGGTAAAGCAGGACAGATACAGAGAGAACAGGTGGGAGACTGGTGTGCAGAAGAAATGTTGCAGAGAGCAGAGGTTGGAGACTGGGGTGCAGAAGGACCTGTAGCAGAGAGCACACGTTGGAGCCTTGGTTCCAGAAGGATCGTTGCACAGAGCAGATTTGAAGACTGGAGTTAGAAAGACTGTTGATGAGAGCAGATGTTGGAGAATGGGGTGCAAAGGACTGTTGCAAAAAGCAGAGGTTGGAGAATGGGGTGCAGAAGGACTGCTGCAGAGAGCAGAGGTTGAAGACTGAGGTGCAGAAGGACTGTTACAGAGAGCAGAAGTTGGAGACTGGGGTGCAGAAGGATGGTTACAGAGAAGAGAGGTTGGAGACTGGGGTGCAGAAGGAAGGTTACAGGGAGCAGAGGTTGGAGACTGGGGTGCAGAAGGACTGTTGCAGAGAGCAGAGGTTGTCGACTGTGTTGCAAAAGGACTGTTTCAGAGAGCAGAGGTTTGAGACTTGTGTGGAGAAGAATCGTTTTAGAGAGAAGAATTTGGAGACCTGAGTCAGACGGTCTGTTACAGAGAGCACTGCTTGAAGACTGGGTTGATAAAGGATCTTACAGAGAGCAGAGGTTGGAGACTGAGGTGCAGGGGGACTGTTACCGAGAGCAGTGGTTAATGACTGGGGTTCAGAAGGATCGTGCAGAGAGCAGAATTTTCAGACTGAGGTGCAGAAAAACTGTTGCAGAAATCAGAGGTTGGATACTGGGGTGAAGTAGCATCATTGCAGAGAGCAGAGGTTGGAGACTGGGGTGCAGACGGCCCGTTACGGAGAGCAGAGTTTGGAGACTGCAGTACAGAAGGACTGTTACACAGAGCAGAGGTTGGAGACTGTTGTGCGGAAGGACGGTTACATAGTGCAGAGTTTAAAGACTAGGTTGCAAAAGATCTTACTAAGAGCAGAATTGGGAGACTTAGGTGCAGAAGTATTTTACAGACAGCAGAGGTAGGAGACGGGGTGCAGAAGGTTCGTTGCAGACAGCAGAGTTTTTAGACTGAGGTGCAGAAGGACTGTTGCAGAGAGCAGAGGTTGGACACTGGTGTGAAGAAAGACTGTTACAGAGAGCAGAGTTTCGAGAATGGGTTTTAGAAGGATCCTACAGAGAGCAGAGTTTGGAGACTGAAGTGCAGAAGGACTGTTACAGAGAGTAGCGGTTGGACACTGAGGTGCAATAGGAACCTTCAGAGAATAGAGTTTGGAGACTGAGGTGCAGAAGGATTGTTACAGAGAGCAGAGTTTGGAAAATGGGTGCAGAAGGTCTGTTGCATAGAGCTGATGTGGGAGACTGGGGTGCAGAAGGACTTTTGCAGACAGCAGAGGTTGGAGACTGGGGTGCAGAAGGACTGTTGCCGAGAGCAGAGGTTGGAGACTGAGGTGCAAAAGGACTCTTAGAGAGAGCAGATGTTGGAGACTGGGGTGCAGGAGGACTGAGGCAGAAAGCAGGGATTGGATTCTGGGGTGCAGAAAGACCATTACAGAGAGCAGAGGTTAGAGACTGGAGTACAGATGGACTGTTGCAGAGATCAGAGTTTGGAGACTGGGGTGCAGAAGGACTGTTGCAGACAGTAGATGTTGAAGACTGAGGTGCAGAAGTCCAGCTACATAGAGCAGAGGTTGGAGACTGGGGTGCAGGAGGAATCGTTGCAAAAGCACACCTTTGAGACGGAGGTGCAGAAGGATCTTACAGAGAGAAGAAATTGTAGACTGAGGTGCAGAAGGAGTGTTGAAGAGATCAGAGGTTGGAGACTGGAGTGCAGTAGGATTCATTGCAGAGAGAAGAGGTTGGAGTTTCGTGTGCCCAAGGAGTTTTGCAGAGAGCAGAGGTTGGAGCCTGGGGTGCCGAAGGCCTGCTACAGAGAGCAGAGTTTGGAGACTGGCGTGCAGAAGGCCTGTTACAGAGAGGAGAGCTTGGATACTGGGGTACAGAATGACTGTTATAGAGAGCAGAGTTTAGAGACTGGGTTACTGAAGGATCTTACAGAGGGCAGAGGTTGGAGACTGAGGTGCAGGTCGACTGTTACAGAGAGCAATGGTTGGAGACTGGGGTGCAGAGGATCGTGCAGAGAGCAGAGTATTCAGACTGAGGTTCAGAAGGACTGTTACAGAGAGAAGAGTTTGAAGACTCAGGTGAAGAAGGACTGTTACAGGTAGCAGAGTTTGTAAATTGGGGATGCAGAAGGACCGTTAAAGAGAGCAGAGGTTGGAGACTGCGGTATAGGACTGTTACCGAGAGCAGAGGTTGGAGACTGGGTGCAGGAGGATTGATGCAGAAAGCAGAGATTGGATTCTGGGGTGCAGAAAGACCGTTACAGAGAGCAGATGTTGGAGACTGCAGTACAGAAGGACTGTTGCAGAGAGCAAAGTTTGGAGACTGATGTGCAGAAGTACTCTTACATAGAGCACAGGTTGGAGACTGAGGTGCAGCAGGATAGATACAGAGAACAGAGTTTGGAGACGGGGTTAAAATTGACTGATACAGAAACAAAAGGTTGGTGACTGGGGTGTAGAAGAACTGTTACAGAGAGCAGATCTCAGAGACTGAAAAGCTGAATGACTGTTGCAGAGGTTGTTTCAGAGGTTGGAGACTGGGGTGGAGATGGAATGTTACAGAGAGCAGAGTTTGGAAACTGGAGTGCAGAAGGATCTTAAAAAGAGCAGAGGTTGGAGAATGTGGTGCAGAAGGACTGTTTCAGAGAGCAGACATTAGATACTGGGGTCCAGAAGGATCGTTGCAGAGAGCAGAGTTTAGAGACTAGGGTGCAAAAGAACTGTTGCAAAGAGCAGATGTTGAAGACTAGGGTGGAAAAGAACAGTTGCAGAGAGCAGCGTTTGGAGTCTAGGGTGCAGAAGGACTGTAACAGAGAGTAGAGGTTGGAGACTGGGGTTCACATGGATCTTACAGAGAGCAAAGTTTGGAGACTGGGGTGCAAAATGACTGTTACAGAGAGCAGATGTTGGAGACTTGGGTGGAGAAGAATCGTTGCAGAGAGAAGAGGTTAGAGTCTGGGGTGTAGAAGGCCTCTTACAGAGAGCAGAATTTGGAGACTGGGTTTCAGACGTCCTGTTACAGAGAACAGAGGTTGGAGACTGTTGTGCAGAAAGACTGTTACAGAATGCAAAGTTTGAAGACTGTGTTGCAGAAGGATTATAAAAAGAGCAGAGTTGGGAGACTGAGGTGAAGAAGGACTGTTACAGAGAGCAAAAATAGAAGGACTGGGGTGCAGAAGGGTCGTTGCAGAGAGCAGAGTTTTCAGATTGAGGTGCAGAAGAACTGTTGCAGAGAGAAGATGTTGGAGACTGGGATGCAGAAGTATTTTACAGACAGCAGAGGTAGGAGACGGGGTGTAGAAGGTTCGTTGCAGACAGCAGAGTTTTTAGACTGAGGTGCAGAAGGACTGTTGCAGAGAGCAGAGGTTGGACACTGGTGTGAAGAAAAGACTGTTACAGAGAGCAGAGTTTCGAGAATGGGTTTTAGAAGGATCCTACAGAGAGCAGAGTTTGGAGACTGAAGTGCAGAAGGACTGTTACAGTGAGTAGCGGTTGGACACTGAGGTGCAATAGGACCCTTCAGAGAAGAGAGTTTAGAGACTCAGGTGCAGAAGGATTGTTACAGAGAGCAGAGTTTGGAAAATGGGTGCAGAAGGTCTGTTGCATAGAGCAGATGTGGGAGACTGGGGTGCAGAAGGACTGTTGCAGACAGCAGAGGTTGGAGACTGGGGTGCAGAAGGACTGTTGCCGAGAGCAGAGGTTGGAGACTGAGGTGCAAAAGGACTCTTAGAGAGAGCAGATGTTGGAGACTGGGTGCAGGAGGACTGAGGCAGAAAGCAGGGATTGGATTCTGGGGTGCAGAAAGACCGTTACAGAGAGCAGAGGTTAGAGACTGCAGTACACAAGGACTGTTGCAGAGATCAGAGTTTGGAGACTGGGTTGCAGAAGTACTGTTGCAGAGAGTAAATGTTGGAGACTGAGGTGCAGAAGTCCAGTTACATAGAGCAGAGGTTGGAAACTTGGGTGCAGGAGGATCGTTGCAAAATCAGACCTTTGAGACTGGGTGCAGAAGGATCTTACAGAGAGAAGAAATTGTAGACTGAGGTGCAGAAGGAGTGTTGAAGAGATCAGAGGTTGGAGACTGGAGTGCAGTAGGATCATTGCAGAGAGCAGAGGTTCGAGTTTCGTGTGCACAAAGATTTTTGCAGAGATCAGAGGTTGAAGACTGGGGTGCAGAAGGCCTGCTACAGAGAGCAGAGTTTGGAGAGTGGCATGCAGAAGGCCTGTTACAGAGAGGAGAGCTTGGATACTCAGGTGCAGAATGACTGTTTTAGAGAGCAGAGTTTAGAGACTGGGTTACTGAAGGAGCTTACAGAGGGCAGAGTTTGGAGACTGAGGTGCAGGTGGACTGTTACAGAGAGCAATGGTTGGAGACTGGGGTCCAGAGAATCGTGCAGAGAGCAGAGGATTCAGACTGAGGTTCAGAAAGACTGTTACAGAGAGAAGAGTTTGAAGACTCAGGTGCAGAAGGACTGTTACAGGTAGCAGAGTTTGTAAATTGGGTGCAGAAGGACCGTTAAAGAGAGCAGAGGTTGGAGACTGCAGTATAGGACTGTTACCGAGAGCAGAGGTTGGAGACTGGGGTGCAGGAGGACTGATGCAGAAAGCAGAGATTGGATTCTGGGGTGCAGAAAGACCGTTACAGAGAGCAGATGTTGGAGACTGCAGTACAGAAGGACTGTTGCAGAGAGCAAAGTTTGGAGACTGGTTTGCAGAAGTACTCTTACGTAGAGCACAGGTTGGAGACTGAGGTGCAGCAGGATAGATACAGAGAACAGAGTTTGGAGACGGGGTTAAAATTGACTGATGCAGAAAAAAAAGGTTGGAGACTGGGGTGTAAAAGAACTGTTACAGAGAGCAGATCTCGGAGACTGAGAAGCTAAATGACTGTTGCAGAGGACAGAGGTGGAGACTGGGGTGGAGATGGAATGTTACAGGAGACAGAGTTTGGAAACTGGAGTGCAGAAGGATCTTAAAAAGAGCAGAGGTTGGAGAATGTGGTGCAGAAGGACTGTTTCAGAGAGCAGACATTAGATACTGGGGTCCAGAAGGATCGTTGCAGAGAGCAGAGTTTAGAGACTAGGGTGCAAAAGGACTATATCAGAGAGCAGATGTTGGAGACTGGGGTGGAAAAGAACAGTTGCAGAGAGCAGCGTTTTGGAGACTGGGGTGCAAAAGGACTGTAACAAGAGAGTAGAGTTTGGTTACTAGGGTTCACATGGATCTTACAGAGAGCAATGTTTGGAGACTGGGGTTCAAAAGGACTCTTGCAGAGAGCAAATGTTGGAGCTTGGGTGGAGAAGAATCGTTACAGAGAGAAGAGGTTAGAGTCTGGGGTGTAGAAGGCCTCTTACAGAGAGCAGAGTTTGGAGACTGGGTTTCAGACGGTCCTGTTACAGAGAACAGAGGTTGGAGACTGTTGTGCAGAAAGACTGTTACAGAATGCAAAGTTTGAAGACTGTGTTGCAGAAGGATTATAAAGAGAGCAGAGTTGGAAGACTGAGGTAAAAAAGGACTGTTACAGAGAGTAAAATAGAAGACTGGGGTGCAGAAGCGTCGTTGCAAAGAGCATATGTTGGTAACTAGTGTGCAGAGGGACTGCTATAGGGAGCAGAGGTTTGAGACTGGGGTGCAGAAGGACTGTTGCAGAGAGTAAAGTTTGGAGACTGAGGTATCGACGTCCTGTTACAGAGAGCAGAGGTTGGATACTCCGGTACAGATGGACTTTTACAGAGAGCAGAATTTGGGTACAGGGGTGTAGAAGGATCTTACAGAGAGCAGAATTTGGAGACTGAGGTGCAGATGACTGTTGCAGAGATCAGAGTTTGGAGATTGGGGTGCAGTAGGATTATTGTAGAGAGCAGAGGTTGGAGACTTGTGCAGAAGAATCGTGCAGAGAGCAAGGTGTCACACTGAGGTGCTGAAGGATCGTTACAGAGAGCAGAGGTTGGAGACTGAGGTGTAGAACGACTGTTACAGAGAGCAGAGTTTGGAGACTGAGGTGCAGAAGGACTGTTACACAAAGCAGAGGTTAAAAATTGGGGTGCAGTAGGACTGTTACACAGACCAGAGTTTGGAGACTGCGGTATAGAAAAAGTGTTCCAGAGAGCAGAGGTTGGAGATTGGGGTGCAGTTTGACTGTTACAAAGAGAAGTGGTTGAAGATTGGGGTGCAGAAGGATCATGCAGAGAGCAGAGGTGTCAGACTGAGGTTCCGAAGGACTGTTACAGAGAGCAGAGGTTCGAGACTGACGTGTAAAATAACTGTTAGAGAGAGCCGAGTTTGGAGACTGAGGTATTGAAAAACTGTTACAGAGAGCAGAGGTTGGAGACTGGGGTGCATAAGGAATGTTACAGAGAGCACAGTTTAGAGACTGCTGTACAGAAGGACTGTTACAGGAGAAGATGTTGGAGACTGGGGAGCAGAAAGACTGTTGAAGAGGACAGAGCTTGGAAACTGGGGTGCCACAGGACACTTGCAGAAAGCAGAGGTTAAAAACTGGGGTGGAGAAGGAATTTTACAGAGAGCAGATTTTGGAATCTGGAGTGCAGAAAGATCTTACAGAGAGCAGAGGTTGGAGACTGTGGTGCAGTAGGACTGTTAACGAGAGCAGAGGTTGGAGACTGTGGTGCAGAATGACTATTGAAGAGAGCAGAGGATGGAGACTGGGGTGGAGAAGGACTGTTAACGAGAGCAGAGGTTGGAGACTGCGGTGCAGAATGACTATTGCAGAGAGCAGAGGATGGAGACTGGGGAGGAGAAGGACTGTTGAAGAGAGCAGAGATTGTTTACTGGAATGCAGAAGGATGTTGCAGAGAGCAGAGGTTGAAGACTGAGGTGCAGAAGTCCTGTTACAAAGAGCAGAGGTTGGAGGCTGAGGTGCAGGAGGATTTTTACAGAGAACAGAATTTGGAGACTGGGGTGCAGAAAGACTGCTGCAAAGACTAGAGGTTGGAGACTAGGGTGCAGAAGCACTATTTCAGAGAGCAGAGGTTTGAGACTGGGGTGCAGAAGGACTGTTGCCGAGAACAGAGGTTGGAGACTGAGTTGCAGAAGGACTCTTAGAGAGAGCAGAATTTTGAGACTGCGGTGCAGAAAAACTGATACAGAAAGCAGAGATTAGAGTCTGCGGTGCAGAAAGACCGTTACAGAGAGCAGAAGTTGGAGACTGCAGTACAGAAAGACTGTTGCAGAGAGCAGTGTTTGGAGACTGGGGTTCAGAAAGACTGTTGCAGAGAGCAGAGATTGAAGACTGAGGTGCAGGAGTTCTTTTACATCGAGAAGAGTTTGGAGACTGGGGTGCAGAAGGATCGTTGCAAGGAGCAGAGCTTGGAGACAGGGTAGCAGAAGGATCTTACAGAGAGTAGAAGTTGTAGACTGAGGTTCAGAAGGACTGTTGCAGAAATCAGAGGTTGGAGACTGGGGTGCAGTAGGATCGTTGCAGGGAGCAGTGGTTGGAGACTGGGGTGCAGAAATATCATTGCAGAGAGCAGAGTTAGGTGACTGACATGCAGAAGGCCTGTTACAGAGAGGAGTGGTTGGAGACTGGGTGCAGAAGGACTGTTACAAAGAGTAGAGTTTGAAGACTGGGTTGCTTTAGGATCTAACAGAAAGCACAAGTTGGAGACTTAGGTGCAGGTGGACTGTTACAGAGAGTAGTGTTTAGATATTGGGGTGCAGAAGGATAGTGCAGAGAGCAGTGGTTTCAGACTGAGGTGCAGAAGGACTATTACAGAGAGCAGAGGTTGGAGAGTGAGGTGTAGAAGGACTGTTACAGAGAGCAGAGTTTGGAAACTCAGGTGCAGAAGGAGTGTAACAGGAAGCAGAGTTTTGAAATTCGGGTGCAGAAGGAACGTTACAGAGAGCAGAGGATGGAGACTGAGGTGCATAAGGAACAGGTTTAAGAATGAGGTGCAGAAGGATAGATACAGAGAATAGAGGTTGGAGACTGGGGTTCAGACAGACTGATACAGAAAGCAGAGGTTGGAGACTGGGGTGTAGAAGGACCGTTACAAAGAGCAGAGGTTGGAGACTGCAGTACAGAAGGACTGTTACGTAGAGCAGATCTTGGAATCTGGGGAGCAGAAGGACTGTTGCAGAGAGCAGATGTTTTTAACTAGGGTGCAGAAGGACTGTTGAAGAGAGCAGAGTTTGGAGACTGACGTGCGGAAGTCCTGTTACAGAGAGCAGAGGTCGGAGACTTGGGTGCAGAAGGACTCTTACAGAGAGCTGAGGTTGGATACAGGGCTGCAGAAGCATCTTACAGAGGTCAGAATATGGCGACTGAGGTGCAGAAGGACTGTTGCAGAGAGTAGAGTTTGGAGATTGAGGTTCAAAAGGCCTCTTACAGAGAGCAGAGGTAGGAGACTGGGGTGCAGAAAAACTGTTACAGAGAGCAGAGTTTTTAGACAAGGTTGCACAAGAATCTTACAGAGAGCAGTGTTTGTAGACCAAGGTGCAGCAGGACTTTTACAGAGAGCAGAGGTTGTAGACTAGGGTGCAGAAGGATCGTTGCAGAGAACAGAGTTTTCAGATTGAGGTGTATAAGGACTTTTGCAGAGAGCTCATGTTGGAGACTGGGGTGCAGAAGGACTGTTGCAGAGAGCAGAGGTTTGAGACAGGGGTGCAGAAGGATCGTTGTAGAGAGCAGAGGTTGGAGACTGGGGTGCAGAAGGATTGTTAAAGAGAACAAACATCGGAGACTGGGGTGCAGAAGGCCAGTTACGAAGAGCAGAGTTTGGAGCAGGGGTGCAGAAGTACTTTCACAGTGAGTAGATTTTAGAGAATGAGGTGCAGAAGGACCATTGCATAGAGCAGAGGTTATATACTGAGGTGCAAAAGGATTGTTACAGAGAGCGGAGGTTGGAGACTGGGTTGCAGAGGGACTGCTCCAGAGAACAGAGCCTAGACATGGGGTGTAGAAGGACTGTTACAGAGAGCAGATTTTGGAATCTGCACTACAGGAGGACTGTGACAGACAACAGAGTTTGGAGACTGGTGTGGAGATGGACTGTTTCAGAGTGCAGACCTTGGTGACTGGGGTGCTTAAGAACTGTTGCAGAGAGCAGAGGTTGGAGACTGGGGTGCAGAAAAACTGTTGAAGAGAGCAGAGCTTGGAGACTGAGGTGCATAAGGAATGTTGCAGAAAGCAGATGTTGGAAACTGTGGTGCAGAAAGAATGATACAGAAAGGAGAGGTTTGGGACTGTGTTGCAGAAGGACTGTTACAGAGAGCAGAGGTTGGTGACTGTGGTACAGAAGGACTGTTACAGAGAGCAGAGGTTGGTGACTGGGAAGCAGAAATACTGTTACAGATAGCAGAGGTTGGAGACTGGGGAGCAGCAGAACTCTTACAGAGAGCAGACGTTGGAGGCTGCGGTGCAGAAGCACTGTTACAGAGAGCCGATTTTGGAGACTGAGGTTCAGAAGGACTGTTGCAGAGCGCAGATGTTTGAGACTGGTGTGCCGAAGGACTTTTGCAGAGAACAGAGGTTGGAGAATCGGGTTCAAAAGGATCGTTGCAGAGAGCAGAGGTTTGAGACTGGTGTACAGAATTATTGTTATAGGGAGCAGAGGTTGGAGACTGGTGTGCACAAAAACTGTAACAGATAGCAGAGTTTGGAGACTGGGATGTAGTAGGACTGTTACAGAAAGCAGAGGTTTGAGACTTGGGTGCAGAAGGACCGTTACAGAGAGCAGATTTTGGAGACTGCACTATAGGAAGACTGTTAAAGAGTGCAGACCTTGGAGACTGGTGTGGAGAAGGACTATTTCAGAGTGCAGACCTTGGAGACTGGGGTGCAGAAGAACTGTTACAGAGAGCAGATTTTAAAGACTGGGGTGCAGAAGAACTGTCACAGAGAGCAGAGGTTGGAGACTGAGGTGCAGAAGGAATGTTGCAAAGAGCAGAGGTTGGAAACTGTGGTGCAGAAGAAATGATACAGAAAAAAGAGGTTGGAGACTGTGGTACATAAAAAAAGTTACAGAGAGCAGAGGTTGAGGACTGGTGTGCAGAAGTATTGTTACAGAGAGCAGAGGATGGAGACTGGGGTTCAGAAGGACCCTTACACAGAGCAGAGGTTGGAGACTGCGGTAAAGAACGAGTTTTACAGAGAGCAGAGGTTGGAGACTACGGAGCAGAAGGACAGTTACAGAGAGAACAGATTGGAGACTGGAGAGCCGAAGAAATTTTACAGAGAGCAGAGTTGTGAAACTAGGGTGCAGAAGGATCTTAAAAAGAGCAGAGGTTGGAGACTGAGGTGCAGAAAGACTTTTACAGAAAGTAGAGTTTAAAGACTGGGGTGCACATGGATCATTGCAGAGAGCAGAGTTGTCAGACTGAGGTGCAGAAGAACTGTTGTAGGGAGCAGCTTTTGGAGACTGGGGTGCAGAACGACTTTTGCAGAGAGCAGAGATTGGAGACTGGGGTGCAAAAAGATTGTTGTAGACAGCAGAGTTTGGAGACTGGGGTGCAGAGATTGTAAATGAGAGCAGAGTTTGGAGACTGTGGTGAAAAAGGACTTTTGCAGAGATCAGAGTTTGGTAACTGAGGTGAAGAAGGATTGTTACAGAGAACAGAAGTTGGAGCCTGGGGTGCAGTAGGACTGTTGCAGAGAGCAGAATTTGGAGACTGGGGTATAGAAGGACTGTTGCAGAGAGCAGAGGTTGGAGACTGGGGTGCAGAAGGATCGTTGCAGAGAACAGAGTTTTCAGACTGAGGTACAGATTGACTGTTTCAGAGAGCAGAGGTTAGAGATATGGGTGCAAAAGAACTGTTGCATAGAGTACATGTTGGATACTGGGGTGTAGAAGGATCATTGCAGAAAGCAGAGGTTGGAGACTGGGGTGCAGAAGGACTTTTGCAGTGAGCAGAAGTTGGAGACTGGTGTGCAGAAGGATCGTTGCAGGTAGCAGAAGTTTAAGACTGGGCTTCAAAAGCACTGTTACAGAGAGTAGACTTTCAAAACTGAGGTGCAGATGGATCGTTGCAGAGAGCTGAGTTTGGAGACTGAGGTGCAAAAGGACTGTTACAGAGAGCAGAGATTGGAGACTGGGGTGCAGAAGGATCGTTGTAGAGAGCAAAATTTTGAGACTGGGATGTAGAAGGATTTTTATAGAGAATAGAGTTGGGAGACTGGGGTGCAGAAGGCCTGTTACAGAGAGCAGAGTATGGAGAAGGTGTTCAGAAGTACTTTTACATGGTGTAGTTTCTGTACACTGAGGTGCAGAAGGACCGTTGCAGAGAACAGAGGTTGGAGACTGAAGTGCAGAAGGATTGTTACATAGAGCAGAGGTTGGAGTCTCGGATGCAGAAGGACTGTTGTAGAGAGAAGAGGCTGGACACTGGGGTGTATAAGGACTGTTGCTGAGAGCACAGGTTCAGATTGGGGTGCAGAAAGACTGTTGCAAAGAGCAGAGGTTGGAGACTGGGTTACAGTAGGACTGTTACAGAGGAAGAGGCTGGAGATTTGGTGCAAAAGGACTGTTGCAGAGAGCAGATGTTGGAGAGTGTGATGTAGAAGGACTGTTGCAGAGAGCAGAGTTTGAAGACTAAGGTTCAGAAAGACTGTTACAGAGAGCAGAGGTTGGAAATTGTGGTGCAGATGGACTAATACAGTAAGCAGAGTTTGGAGACTGGGGTGCAGAAGGACTGTTGCAGAGAGCAGAGTTTGTAGACTGAGGTGAAGAAGCACTGTTACAAAGATCAGAGGTTGGAGAATGGGGTGCAAAAGGCCTGTTAAAGAGAGCAGAGGTTGGAGACTGGGGTGCAGAAGGACTCTTACAGAAAGCAGGGTTTGGAGATAGGGTTGCAGAAAGATCTTACAGAGAGCAAAGGTCGGAGACTGGGGTACAGTAGGACTGTTACAGAGAGCAGAGGTTGGACACTGGGGTGCAGAAGGATCGTTGCAGAGAATAGAGTTTTCAGACTGAGGTGCAGAAGTACTGTTGCAGAGAGTAGAGTTTGGACACTGAGGTTTAGAAGGACTGTTACACAGAACAGAGTTTGGAGACTGGGCTGCCGAAAAACCATTACAGAGAGGAGATTTGGATACTGCACTACTGGAGGACTGTTACAGAGAGCAAAGGTTGGAGACTGGTGTGGAGTAGGACTGTTGCATACAGCAGAGGATGGAAACTGGGGTTAAAAAAGATCGTTGTAAAGAGCAGAGTATTGAGACTGGTGTGCAGTAGGACTGTTACAGAGAACAGAGTTAGGAGAAGGGGTGCTGAAAGACTGTTACACTGGGCAGAGTTTGGAGACTGGGTTGCAGAAGAATCTTATAAAGAGCAAAATTTTGAGACTGAGGTGCAGGAGGACTGTTACAGAGAGTAAAGGTTAGAGACTGAGGTGCAGAAGGACTGTTACAGGGAGCAGAGGTTTGAGACTTGGGTGCAAAAGGACTGTTGAAGACAGCAGAGCTTGGAGAATGAGGTGCAGAAGGACTGTTACAGAGAGTAGAGTTTGGAGACTGGAGTGCAGAATGACTGATACAGAAAGCAGAGGTTAGAGACTGGGGTGCAGAAGGACCGTTACAGAGAGCAGATTTTGGAGACTGCACTAAAGGAGGACTGTTACAGAGAGCAGAGGCTGGAGACTGGGTGGAGAAGGACTGTTTCAGAGTGCAGAGGTTGGAGACTGGGGTACAGAAGGACTGATACAGAAAGCAGAAGGTAGAGACTGGGGTGCAGAAGGACTGTTACAGAGAGCAGAGGTTGGAGATTGCAGTACAGAATGACTTTTTCAGAGTGCAGAGTTTTGAGACTGGGGTGCACAAGGATCATTGCAGAGAGCAGAGTTTTCAGACTCAGGTGCAGAAAGACTTTTGCAGAGAGCAGATGTTGGAGACTCGGGTGCAGAAGGACTTTTTCAGAGAGCAGATGTTGGAGACTGGGGTGCAAAAGGATTGTGGCAGTGAGAAGAGTTTGGATACTGAGGTACTGAAGGATTCTTGCAGACAACAGAGGTTGGAGAATGGGGTGCAGAAGGACAGTTGCAGAGAGCAGAGTTTGGAGACTGTGGTACAGAACGACAGTTACAGAGAGCAGAGGTTGGAGACTGCAGTACAGAAGGACTGTTACAGAGAGCAGGGGTTGGAGACTGGGGAGCAGAAGGACTGTTACAGAAAGCAGATTTTGGAGACTGGGTACCAGAAGGAATGTTACAGAGAGCAGAGTTTGGAAACCTGGGTGCAGAAGGATCTTACAGAGAGCAGGGGTTGAAGACGGGGGTGCAGAAAGACTGTTATAGATAGCAGAGGTTGGAGAATGACGTGCACAAAGACGGTTACAGAAAGCAAAGTTTGGAGACTGGGGTGTACAAGGATCGTTGCAGAGAGCAGAGTTTTCAGACTGAGTTGCAGAAGGACTGTTGCAGAGAACAGATGTTGTAGACTGGGTGCAGAAGGACTGTTTCAGAGAGTAGAGGTTGGAGACTGGGGTTTAGAAGGACTGTTGCAGAGAGCAGAAGTTGGAGACTGGGGTACAGAAGGACTGTAACAGAGAACAGAATTTTGAGACAGGGTTGCAGAAGCATCTTACACAGAGCAGAGTTTGGAGACTGAGGTCCAACTGGACTGTTAGAGAGAACAGGTTTTGGAAACTGGGGTGCAGAAGGATTGTTGAAGAGGGCAGAGTTTGGAGACTGGGTTGCAGAAGGATCTTACCGAGATCAGAGTTGGAAGACTGAGGTGCAGAAGGCATGTTACAGACAGTATACGTTGCAGACTGAGGTGCAGAAGAACCATTGCAGAGAGCAGAGGTTGGAGACTGGGGTGTAGAAGGACTGTTGCAGGTAGCAGGTGTTGGAGACTTGGGTGCAGAAGGACTGTTGCAGACAGAAGAGTTTGGAGACTGAGGAGCAGAACGAATGTCACAAAAAGTAGAGGTCGGAGACTAGGGTCCAGAAGGACTGATACAGAAACAGAGGTTGGAGTCTGGTGTGTAAAATGACCATTACAGAAAGCAAAGTTTGGAGACAGCAATACAGGAGGACTGTTAGAGAGAGCAGATGTTGGAGACTGTGGAGTCGAAGAACTTTTGCAGAGAGTAGTGGTTGGAGACTGGGCTGCAGAAGAACTGTCGCATAGAGCAGAAGTTGGAGACTGAGGTGCAGTAAGAATATTACAGAGATCAGAGGTTGGAGACTGGGGTGCAGAAGTACTGATACAAAAAAAAGAGGTTGGAGACTGGGGTGCAGAATTAAGGTTACAGAGAGCAGAGATTGGAGACTGCAGTACAGAAGGACTGATACAGACAGCAGAGTTTAAAGACTAGGGTAAAGAAGGACTGTTGCACGGAGCAGATGTTGGACACTTTGGTTCAGAAGGACTGTTGGAGAGAGAAGAGGTTAGAGAATGGGGTGAAGAAATAAGGTTGCAGAGAGTAGAGGTTGGAGACAGAGGTTCTGAAGGACTGTTAAAGACAGCAGAGGTTGAAAACTGTTGGGCAGAAAGACTGATACAGAAATCAGAGGTTTGAGACTGTGGTACAGAAGGACTGTTGCAGAGAGCAGAGGTTGGAGACTGAGGTGAGGAAGGATCCTTGCAGAGAGAATAGGTTGGATACTGGGGTGCAGAAGGCCTGTTACACAGAGCAGACATTAGAGACTTGGGTGCAGAAGGACTGTTACAGATAGCACAATTTCGAGACTGGGTTGCAGGAGGATCTTACAGAGAGCATATTGGAGACTGAGGTTCAGAAGGACTGTTTCAGAGACCAAAGTTTAGAAACTCGGGTGCAGAAGGATTATTGCAGAGAGCAGAGTTTTCAGACTGAGGTGCAGAAAGACTGTTATAGAGAGCAGATGTAGGATCCTGGGGTGCAGAAGGACTGTTACAGAGAGCACAGTTTGAAGACTAGGGTGCAGAAGGATCATTGCAGTGAGCACAGGTTGGAGAGTGGCGTGCAGAAGGCCTGTTACAGATAGCAGAATTTGAAGCCTGGGGTGCAGAAGGCCTGTTACAGAGAGCAGAGTTTGGAGACTGGGGTGCAGAAGGACTGTTACAGAGAACAGCGTTTGGAGAATGGGTTGCAGAAAGATCTTACAGAGAGCAGAGGTTGAAGACTGAGGTGCAGAAAGACTTTTACAGAGAGTAGAGGGTTGAGCCTGGGGTGCAGAAGGAGTGTTACAGAGAGCAGAGTTTGGAGATAGGGGTTCAGAAGAACTGTTACTGAGAGCAGAGGTTTGAGACTGGGGTGCAGAAGGACTGTTTCAGAGAGCAGAGTTTGGAGACTGAGGTGCAGAAGGATTGTTAAAGAGAGCATAGTTTAGAAACTGGGGTGTAGAAGGACCGTTGCAGATAGCAGAGGTTGGATCCTGAGGACAAGGAGGATCGTTGCAGAGAGCAGATGTTAGAGACTGTGGTGCAGAAGGACTATTAAAGAGAGCAGAGGTTGGAGACTGAGGTGCAGAAAGATCATTTTTGAGAGCAGAGGTTTGAGACTGGGGTGCAGAAGGACTGTTAAAAATTGCAGAACTTGGAGACTGACGTGCTGAAAGACTTTTACAGAGAGGAGACGTTGGAGACTGGGGTGCAAAAGGATTCTTACAGAGAGCAGAGGATGGAGACTGGGGTGCAGAAGGTTTGTTGCAGAGAGCAGAGGTTGGAGAATGAAGTGCAGAAGGATCGCTACAGAGAGCAGAGTTTGGAGACTGGGATGCAGAAGAAATATTGCAGAGAGCAGAGGTTGGAAACTGAGGTACAGAAGTACTGTAGCAGAGAGAAGAGGTTGAAGATTGGGGTGCAGAAAAACTGTTACAGAGAGCAGTGTTTGGAGACTGGGATGCAGAAGGATCATTGCAGAGAGCATAGGTTGGAGACCCTGGGGTTTAGAAGGACTATTGCAGAGAGCAGAGGTTGGAGACTGAGGTGCAGAAGGATCGTTGCAGAGAGTAGAGGTTTCAGTCTGAGGCTTAGAAGGACTGTTCCAGAGAGAAGAGGTTGGAATCTGAGGTGCAGAAAGACTGTTACAGAAAGCAGATGTTGGCAATTGGGGTGCAGAAGGACCGTTATAGAGAGAAGAGGTTGGAGACTAAGATGCAGAAGGATTGTTACAGAGAGCAGATGTTGGAGACTGAGGTGCAGAAAGATTGTTACAGAGAACAGAGGTTGGAGACTGGGGTACAGAAGGACCATTACAGAGAGCAAAGGTTGGAGACTGAGGTGCAAAAGAATTTTACAGAGAGCAGAGTTTAGATACTGGGTTGCAGAAGGACTGTTGCAGAGAGCAGTGGTTGGAGACTGAGGTGCAGAAGGATCGTTGCAGAAAGAAGAGGTTGGAGACTGGGTTGCAGAAGAACTGTTACAGAGAGCAGAGGTTCCAGATTGGGCTGCAGAAGAACTGTTACAGAGAGCAAAGTTTAGAGAGTGGGGTGCAGTAAGCCTGTTACAGAGAGCAGAGTTTGGAGACTGAGGTTCAGAAGGACTTTTAAAGAGAGCAAACGTTGGAGACTGAGGTGCAGAAGGATTCGTATAGAGAGGAGAGGTTGGAGACAGAGGTGTAGAAGGACTGTTACTGTAAGCAGAGGTTGGAAACTGGGATGCAGAAGGATCACTGCAGAGAGCAGAGGTTGCAAACTGAGGTTCAGAAAGATCGTTGCAGAGAACAGAGGTTGAAGACTGAGTTGCAGAAAGATCGTTACAGAGAGCAGAGGTTGGAGACTGGAATCAGAAAGACAGTTACAGAGAGCACAGTTTGGAGAGTGGTGTGCAGAGGAAATGTTGCAGTGAGCAGAGATTGGAGACTGTGGTACAGAAGTACTGTTACAAAGAGCAGAGGCTGGAGACTGGGGTTCGGAAGGAATGTTACAGGAGCAGAGTTTGGAACCTGGGTTGCAGAAGGATCTTACAGAGAGCAGAGGCTGGAGACTGGGGTCAGAAAGACTGTTGCAGAGAACAGATGTTGGAGACTGTGGTGCAGAAGGATCATTGCAGAGCGCAGAGGTTGAAGACTGGGGTATAGAAGAACTGTTGCAGAGAGCAGAGGTTTGAGACTGGGGTGCAGAAAGACTGTTGCAGAAAGCAGACGTTGGAGACTTAGGTGCAGAAGGACTTTTACAGAGAGAACTGGTTGGAGACTGGGGTGCAGAATAACTGATACACAAAGCAGCATTTGGAAACTGAGGTGCAGAATGACCGTTACAGAGACCAGAGTTTGGAGACTGCAATACAGAAGGACTATTACAGAGAGCAGAGTTTGAAGCCTGGGGTGCAGAAGGACTGTTGCAGAGAACAGAGGTTGCAGACTGAGGTGCAGAAGGATCGTTGCATAGAGAAGTGGTTGGAGACCTGAGTATAGAAGTTCTGTTACAGAGCAGAGTTTTGAGACTGGGTTACAGAAGGCCTGCTACAGAGAGCAGAGGTTGGAGAATTGGGTGCAGAAGCACCATTACAGAGAGCAAAGTTTGGAGACTGAGGTGCAAAAGGACTTTTACAGAGAGCAGAGGTTGGATACTGGGGTGCAGGAGGACTGTTACAGAGAGCAGAGGTTGGAGAAAGGGATGAAAAATGATCTTAAAGAGAGCAGAGTCTGGAGACTTGGGTGCAGAAGGACTGTTGCAGAGATCTGAGGTTGGAGACTGAGGTGCAGAAGGATCATTGCAGAGAGAAGAGTTTTGAGACTGGGTTGCAGAAGAACTGTTAAGGGGAGCAGAGGTTCGAGATTGGGGTGCAGAAAGCCTGTTTCAGAGAGCATCGGTTGAAGACTGAGGTGCAGAAGGACTGTTAAAGAGAACAAAGGTTGGAGACTGAGGTCCAGAAGGATTGGTACAGAGAGGAGAGTTTGGTGACAGAGGAGTAGAAAGACTGTTACAGAGAGCAGAGTTCGGAAACTTGGGTGCAGAAGGATCGTTACAGAGAGCAGAGGTTGCAAACTGAAGTTCAGAAGGATCGTTGCAGAGAGCAGAGGTTGGAGACTTAGGTGCAGAAAGATCGTTACAGAGAGCAGATGTTGGAGACTGGGGTAAGAAAGACAGTTACAGAGAGCACAGTTTGGAGAGTGGTGTGCAGAGCAAATGTTACAGTGAGCAGAGACTGGAGACTGTGGTACAGAAGTACTGTTGCAAAGAGCAGAAGCTGGAGACTGGGGTTCAGAAGGAATGTCACAAAGAGCAGAGTTTGGAAACTGGGGTGCAGAAAGTTCTTACAGAGAGTAGAGGCTGGAGACTGGGTCAGAAAAACTGTTGCAGAGAACAGACGTTGGAGACTGTGGTGCAGAAGGATCATTGAAGAGCACAGAGGTTGGAGAATGGGGTATAGAAGGACTGTTGAAGAAAGCAGACGTTGGAGACTGAGGTGCAGAAAGACTTATACATAGAGCACTGGTTTGAGACTGGGGTGGAGAATAACTGATACACAAAGAAGCATTTGGAAACTGGGGTGCAGAATGACCGTTACAGAGAGCAGAGGTCTGAGACTGCGGTACAGAAGGACTATTACAGAGAGCAGATTTTGAAGCCTGGGTTGCAGAAGGACTGTTGCAGAGAACAGAGGTTGGAGACTGAGGTGCAGAAGGATCGTTGCATAGAGAAGTGTTTGGAGACTAGGGTGCAGAAGTCCTCTTACAGAGAGCAGAGATTGGAGACTGGGGTGCAAAAGGACCATTACAGAAAGCAGAGGTTTCAGACTGAGGCTCATAAGGACTGTTACAGAGAGCAGAAGTTGGAGTCTGATTTACAGAAGGGCTGTTACAGAAAGCAGAGGTTGGCAATTGGGGTTCAGAAGGACCGTTACAGAGAGAAGAGTTTGGAGACTGGGGTGCAGAAAGACAATTGCAGTTAGCAGAGGTTGGAGAATGTTGAGAAGAAGGATCGTTGCAGTGAGCAGATGTTGGAGACTGGGGTGCAGAAGAACCATTACAGAGAGCAAAATTTGGAAACTGAGGTGCAGAAGGACTTTTACAGAGAGCAGACGTTGGATACTGGGGTGCAGAAGGACTGTTACAGAGAGCAGATGTTGGAGACTGGGATGCAGAAGGATCTTACAGAGAGCACAAATTAAAGACTGGAGTGCAAAAGGACTGTTGCAGAGAGCAGAGGTTGGATACTGAGGTGCAGAAAGATCGTTGCAGAGAGAAGAGGTTGGAGACTGGGTTGCAGAAGTTCCGTTACAGAGAGCAGAGGTTGAAGATTGTGGTGCAGAAGAACTGCATAGAGAGCAGAGGTTGGAGACTGGGGTGCAGAAAGATTGATACAGAGAGCAGAGTTTGGAGACTCAGGTGCAGAAGGACTGTTACAGAGAGCAGAGGTTCGAGACTGGGGTGCAGAAGAACTGTTACAGAGAGCAGAGTTTGGAGACTGGGGTGCATAAGGCCTGTTACAGAGAGCAGATGTTGGTGACTGTGGTACAGAAGGACTGTTATAGAGAGCAGAGGTTAGAGACTGAGGTGCAGAAGGATTGGTACAGAGAGCAGAGTTTGGAGACTTAGGTGCAGAAGGACTATTACAGAGAGCAGATGTTGGAGACTGGGGTACAGAAGGATCGTTCCAGAGAGCAGAGGTTGGAAACTCAGGTGCAGAAGGATTATTGCCGAGAGCAGAGGTTGGAGAATGGAGTGCAGAAGGATCTTTACAGAGAGCAGAGTTTGGAGACTGGGGTCAGAAGGACAGTTACGGAGACCGCAGGTTGGAGACTGGTGTGCGGAGAATCGCTGCAGAGAGCAGAGTTTAAAAACTGAGGTGCAGAAGTATCATTTCAGAGTGCAGAGGATGGAGACTCAGGGGCAGAAGGGTCGTTATAGAGAGCAGATGTTGTAGACTGTGGTGCAGAATGACAGTTACAGATAGCAAAGTTTGGAGATCTGAGTGTAGAAGAAATGTTGCAGAGAGCAGAGATTGAAGACAGGGGTGCAGAAAGACTGTTGCAGAGAGTAGAGGTTAGAGATATAGGTGCAGAAGGACTGATACAGAGAGCAGAGGTTGGAGACTGGGGTGCAGAAGGAATGGTAAACAAAGCAGAGGTTGGAGATTGGACTGCAGAAGGACCATTACAGACAGTAGAGTTTGGAGACTGCAATACAGAAGGACTTTTACAGAGAGCACAGGTTGGATACCGGGGTGCAGAATGACTGTTGCAGAGAGCAGAGTTTGAAGACTGGGGTACAAAAGGACTGTTACAGAGAGCAGAGGTTGGAGACTGTGATGCAGAAGGATCTTACAGAGAGTAGAGGTTGGAGACTGGGGTGCAGTAGGACTGTTGGAGAGAGCAGAGGTTGGAGACTGGGTTGTAGAAGGACTGTTACAGATAGCACAGTTTCGAGACAGGGTTGCAGAAGGATCTTACAGAGACCCTTTTGGAGACAGAGGTGCAGAAGGAGTGTTACAAGAACAGAGGTTACAGACTGGGGTGAAGAAGATTTGTTGCATAGAGCAGCTTTTTCAGACTGAGTTGCAGAAGGACAGTTACAGACAGCACAGTTTGGAGACCTGGGTGTAGAAGAAATATTGAAGAGAGCAAATGTTGGATCCTGGGATGCAGAAGGACTGTTACAGAGAGCAAAGTATGTAGACTGAGTTGCAGAAGAATCATTGCAGAGAGCATAGGTGGAGACTGGGCTGCAGAAGAATCCTTATAGAGAGCAGAGGTTGGAGACTGGTGTTCACAAGGACTGTTACAGAGAGCACAGTTTGGAGACTGGGGTGCAGAAGGAATGTTGCAGAAAGCAGAGGTTGGAGACCAGGGTACAGAAGGACTGTTGCAGAGAGCAGAGGTTAAAAAATGGGATGGATAAGGACTGTTTCAGAGAGTAGATGTTAAAGACTGGTGTGAAGAAGAGCTGTTGCAGAGAGCAGAAGTTGGAGACTGGGGTACATAAGGATTGTTTCAGGGAGCAGAGGTTGGAGCCTGGGATGAAGAAGGACTGTTACAGATATCAGAGTTTGGAGATTGGTGTGCAGAAGGATCTTACAGAGAGCAGGGCCTGGAGAGTGGGGTGTAGACAAACTGGTGCACAGAGAAGAGGTTGGAGACTGGGGTGCAGAAAGAATGTTACAGAGAGCAGAGTTTGGAGACTGGGTGACAGAAGAAACTTACATAGAGCAGAGTTTGGAGACTGAGGTGAAGAAAAAAGGTTACTGAGAGCAATGGTTGGAGACTGGGGTGCAGAAGCATTTTTGCAGGGAGCAGATGTTGGAGACTGACATGCGGAAGTACTCTAGTAGACAACAGAGGTTGGAGAATGGGGTGCAGAATGACCGTTGCAGAGAGCAGATGTTGGAGACTGAGGTGCAGAAGGATTGTTACAGAGAGCAAAGTTTGGAGACTCGGGTGAAGAAGGACTGTTACGGAGATCGAAATTTGGAGACTGGGGTGCAGAAGGATCTTTCATAGAGCAGATGTTGGAGACTGCGGTTCAGACGAACTGTTGCACAGAGCAGAGGTATGAGACTGGGGTGCAAAAGGACTGTTACAGAGAGCAGAGTTTGGAGACTGGGCCTGAGAAAAACTGTTTTAGAGAGCAGATGTTGGAGTCTGGTGTGCAAAACGACTGTTCCAGAGAGCAGGGGATAGAGACTGGGGTATAGAAGGACTGTTGCAGAGAGCAGAGGTTGCAGACTGAGTTGCAGAAGAACTGTTACAGAGGGCAGAGTGTGAGGACTGGGTTGGAAAACGACCGATACAGAAAGCAGAGTTTGGATACTGGGGTGCATAAAGACCCTTATAAAGAACAAAGTTTGGAGACTGCGGTACAGACGGACTGTTACAGAGAGCAAAGTTTAAAGACTGGTGTGCAGAAGAACTGTTATAGAGAACAGAGTTTGGAGACTGAGGTGCAGAAAGATTGTTGGGGTGAGCAGAGTATGGAGAATAAGGTGTAGAAGGACTGTTGCAGAGAGCAGAAGTTGAAGACTGGGTTATAGATAGACTATTGAAGAGAGAAGATGTTGGAGACTTCGGTGCAGAAGTACTCTTGCAGAGAGTAAACTTTTGAGACTGGGCTTCAGGAATAATCTTATAGAGAGCAGAGGTTAGAGAATGGGGCGAAGAAGGCCTGTTCTAGAGAGCAGAGTTTGTAGACTGGGGTGCAGAAGGACTGTTAGAGAGAGCAGAGTTTGGAGACTGGGTGGCAGAAGGATTTTATAAAGAGCAGAGTTTTGAGACTGAGGTGCAGAAGGACTGTTGCAGAGAGCAAAAGTTGGAGACTGGGGTGCAGAAGTACTGTTACAGAGTGCAGAGGTTTGAGACTGGGGTGAAGTAGGATTGTTGAAGAGAACAGAGGTTGGAGACTGGGGTGCAGAAGGACCTTTGTAGAGAGTAGAGGTTGGAGACTGAGGTGCAGAATTATTGTTATAGAGAGCAGATTTTGGAGACTGGGTTGCAGAAGGACTGTTTCAGCAAGCAGAGGTAGGAGACTGGTGTGCAAAAGGATTTTACAGAGAGTGAAGTTTGGAGACTGGGGTGCACATGGAATGTTGCAGAGAGCAGAGTTTGAAGACTGGGGTACTGCAGGACTGATAGAGAAAGCAGATGTTGGAGACTGGGGTGCAGAAGGACTGTTATAGAGAGCAGAGGTAGGAGACTCCGGTTCAGAAGGACTGTTACAGAGAGCAGAGGCTGGAGACTGGGGTGCAGAATGACTGTTACAGAGAGCAGAGGTTGGAGACAGGGGTGCAGAATGACTGAAAGAGAAAGCAGATGTTGGAGACTGCGGTGCAGAAGGACCGTTACAGAGAGCAGAGGTAGGAGACTCCAGTTCAAAAGGACTGTTACAGAGAGCAGACGTTGGAGACTGGGGTGCATAAGGACTGTTACAGAGAGCAGAGTTTTGAGACTTGGGTGCAGAAGGCCTGATAGAGAAAGCAAATGTTGGAGACTGGGGTGCAGAAGGACTGTTATAGAAAGCAGAGGTAGGAGACTCTGGTTCAGAAGGACTGTTACAGAGAGCAGAGGTTGGAGACTGAGTGCATAAGGACTGTTACAGAGAGCAGAGTTTGAAGACTTGGGTGCAGAAGGCCTGATAGAGAAAGCAAATGTTGGAGACTGGGGTGCAGAAGGACCGTTATAGAGAGCAGAGGTAGGAGACTCCGGTTCAGAAGGACTGTTACAGAGAGCAGAGCCTGGAGACTGGGGTGCATAAGGACTGTTACAGAGAGCAGAATTTGGAGACTTGGGTGCAGAAGGCCTGATAGAGAAAGCAAATGTTGGAGACTGGGGTGCAGAAGGACCGTTACAGAGAGCAGAGGTAGGAGACTCCGGTTCAGAAGGACTGTTACAGAAAGCAGAGTTCGGAGACTGGGGTGTACAAGGACCGTTGCAGAGAGCAAGGTTGGAGACTGAGGTGTAGAAAAATGTTGCAGAGAGCAGAGGTTAGAGACTGGGGTGCAGAAGGCTCGTTGCAGAGTGTAGAGGTTGGAGACTGGCGTGCAGAAGGCCTCTTACAGAGAGCAGAGGTTGGAGACTTGACTGCAGAAGGCCTGTTACAGAGAGCAGAGCTTGGAGACTGGGGTGCAGAAGGACTGTTTCAGAGAGCAGAGTTTAGAGACTAGGTTGCAGAAGGATGTTACAGAGAGCAGAGTTTGGAGACTGAGCCCCAGAAGCACTGTTACAGAGAGAAGAGTTTGGAGACTGAGGTTCAGAAGGACCGTTTCAGAGAGAAGACTTGAAGACGGAGGTGCAGAAGGATTGATACAGAGAGCAGAGTTTGGAGACTGGGGTGCACAAGAACTGAAACAGAAAGCAGAGTTTGGAAACTGGGGAGCAGAAGGACCCTTACAGAGAGCAGAGGTTGGAGACTGCAGTAAAGAAGAACTGTTACAGAGAGCAGAGGTTGGAGACTGTCGTGGAAAAAAACTGTTTTAGAGAGCAGATGTTGGAGTCTGCGGTGAAAAGGACTGTTGCAGAGAGCAGAGGATGGAAACTGGGTTGTAGAAGGACTGTTGCACAGAACAGAGGTTGCAGACTGAGTTGCAGAAGGACTGTTACAGCAGGCAGAGTTTGGAGACTGTGGTGGAAAACGATGGATACAGAAAGATGAGGTTGGATACTGTGGTGAATAAGGACCCTGACAAAGAACAAAGGTTAGAGACTACAGTACAGAAGGACTGTTACAGAGAGCAGAGGTTGGAGACTGGCGTGCTGAATAACTGTTTTAGAAAACAGAGTTTTGAGACTGGGGTGCAGAAGGATCGTTGCAGAGAGCAGAGGTTGGAGACTGGGGTGCAGAAGGATCGTTAAAGAGAGCAGAGTTTGGAGACTGTGGTGCAGAAAGACTTTTACAGAAAGCACAGGTTGAAGACTGGGGTGCAGTATGTATTTTACAGAGAGCACAGGTTGGAGACTGAGGTGAAGAAGGACCCTTACGGATACCATAGGTTGGAGACTGCGATACAGAAGGACTGTTTCAGAGAGCAGTGGTTGGAGACAGGTGTGCAGAAGAATCTGACAGACAGCATAGGTTAGAGACTGGGGTGCAGAAGGATTGTTGCTGAGAGCAGAGGTTGGAGACTGGGGTGCAGAAGGATTGTTGAAGAGAGAAGAAATTGGAGACTGGGGCCAAAAGGCCTGTTACAGAAAGCAGAGTTTGGAGATTGGGGAGCAGAAGACCTGTTACAGAGCAGGGCTTGGAGGCTGGGGTGTGGAAGGACAGTTACAGAGAGCAGAGTTTAAAGACTGGGTTTCAAAAAAATCTTACAGAGAGCAGATGTTGGAGACTGAAGTACAGAAGGACTGTTCCAGAGAGCAGAGGTTGGAGACTGATGTGCAGAAGAATCGTTGCAGAGAGCAGATTTTTCAGACTGAGGTGTAGAAGGGCTGTTACAGAGAGCAGAGGTTGCAGACTGTGGTGTAGAACGACTGTTGCAGAGAGTAGAGGTTTGAGACTGGTGTCCAGAAGGATTGTTGCCGACAGCAGCGTTTGAAGACAGGTTGGAGAAGGACTGCTGCAGAGAGTAGAGGTTGAAGACTGAGGTGCAGAAGGACTGTTACAGAGAGCATAGGTTGGAGACTGGGGTTTAGAAGGACTGTTACAGAAAGCAGACCTTGGTGACCTGGGTGCAGAAAGACTGTTGCAGAGAGCGAGTTTTGAGACTGAGGTGGAGAAGGACTGTTGCAGAGAGAAGATGTTGGAGACTGGGGTGCAGAAGGCCTGTTGCAGAGAATAGAGATTGGAGACTGGGGTGCAGAAGGAGTATTGCAGAGAGCATAGGTTGCAGACTGTGGTGCAGAAGAACTGTTACAGAGAGCAGAGTTTGGGGAATGTGGGGCAGAATGACTGATACAAAAAGCAGAGGTTGGAGACTGGGGTACAGAAAAACCTTTACTAAGAACAGAGGTTGAAGACTGCGGTACAGAAGGACTGTAACAAAGAGCACAGGATGGAGATTGGGGATCAGAATAACTGTTGTAGAGAACAGAGGTTGAAGACTCGGGTGCAGATAGATCATTGCAGAAAGCAGAGGTTGGAGACTGGGTTGCAGAAGGATCTTAAGAGAGCAGAATTAGAACACTGAGGTGCAGAAGGAGTGTTGCAGATAGAAGAGGTTTGAGATTGGGGCGCAGAAGTACTGTTGCAGAGAGCAGAGTTTCAAGTCTGAGGTGCAGAAGGACTGTTACAGAGACCAGAGGTTAGAGACCGGGGTGCAGAAGGACTGATACAGAAAGCAGAGTTTGAAGACTGGGGTGCAGAAATACCATTACAGAGAGCAGAGATTGGAGACTGCAGTACAGAAGGACTGTTACAGAGAGCAGACGTTGGAGACTGCAGTGGAAAAGGACTGTTACAGAGAGCATATTTTGGGGACTGGGGTGAGAAAGGACTGTTGCAGAGAGCAGAGTTTGAAAACTGGGGTACAGAGGGACTGTTGTAGAGAGCAGAGGTTGCAGAGTGAGGTGCAGAAGGACTGTTAAAGAGAGCAGAGTTTGAAGACTGTGGTGCAGAAGGACTGTTGTAGAGAGCAGATGTTGGAGACTGGGGTGCAGAAGGACTGTTGCATAGAGTAGAGGTTGGAGACTTGGGTGCAGAAGAACTATTGCAGAGAGTAGAGGTTGCAGATTGGGTTGCAGGAGAACTGTTGCAGAGAGCAGAGGTTGGAGACTGGTGTGGAGAAAGACTGTTGCAGACAGTAACATTTGAAGATTGGGGTGCCACAGGACTGTAGCAGAGAGCAGAGGTTGCAGACTGGGGTTCAGAAGGATCGTTGCAGAGAGTAGAGTATAGAGACTGGGGTATAGAAGGAGTGTTCTAAAGAGCAGAGGTTGAAGACTGGGGTGCAGAAAGACTGTTTCAGAGAGCAGTTGTTGAAGACTGAGGTGCAGAAAAACTGTTACAGAGAGTAGTGTTTGGAGACTGGGGTGCAGGACTGATACTGAGAGCAGAGTTTGGAGACTGGGATGCAGAAGGATCTTACAGAGAGCAGAGTTTGGAGACTGCGGTGCAGAAGGACTGTTACAGAAAGTAGAGTTTGGAGACTTATTTTTAGAAGGATCATACAGAGAGCAGAAATTGGAGACTGAGGTGCAGAAGGACTGTTACAGAGAGTAGATGTTGAAGACTGAGTTGTAGAAAGACTATTGTAGAGAGCAGAGGTTGGAGACTGAGGTGCAGAAGGACTGTTGAGGAGTGCAGAGGTTGGAGACTTTGCTGTAGAAGGACTGTTGCAGAGAGCAGATTATGGAGACTGAGGTGCAGAAGGACTATAAAGAGAGCAGAGTTTGGAGACTTGAGTGCAGAAGGACTGATTGAGAAAGCAGGGGTTGGAGACTGGTGTGCAGGATAGTTACAGAGAGAATAGTTTGGAAACTGCAGTACAGAAGGACTGTTACAGAGAGCAGAGTTTGGAGACCGGGGTGGAGAATGACTGTTTCAGAGATAAGATGTTGGATACTGGGGTGCAGAAGCACTGTTTCAGAGAGGAGGTTGGAGACTGGGCTGCAGAAAGACTGTTCCAGAGAGTAGGGGTTGGATAATGGGGTGCAGAAGTACTGTTGCGGAGAGCAGACGTTGAAGATTGGGGTGGAGAAAGACTGTTGCTGAGAGCAGAATTTGGAGACTGAGGTGCAGAAGAAATTTTCAGAGAGCAGTGGTTAGAGACTTGAGTGCAGATGTACTGATACAAAAATCAGAGATTAGAGACTGGGGTGCAGAAAGACTGTTGTAAAGAGCACATGTTGAAGACTGGGGTGCAGAATGACTGTTGCATAGATTAGAGGTTGGTAACATGGGTGCAGAAGGACTATTACAGAAAGTAGAGGTTGGAGACTGGGTTGCAGGAGAACTGTTGCAGAGAGCAGAGGTTGGAGACTGGGTTGGAGAAAGACTGTTGCAGAGAGTAGCATTTGGAGATTGGGGTGCCACAGAACAGTTGCAGAGAGCAGAGGTCTGAGACTGAAGTGGAGAAGGACTGTTATAGAGAGCAGAGGTTGGCGACTGGGTTGCAGAAAGACTGATACAGAAAGCAGAGGTTGGAGACTAGGATGCAGAAAGACTGTTGCAAAGAGCAGAGGTTTGAGACTAGGGTGGAGAAGGACAGTTTTCAAGAGCAGATGTTGGAGATTGGGGTGCAGATGGAGTGTTGCAGAGAGCAGAGTTTGGAGACTGCGGTGCAGTAGGACTATTGCAGAGAGCAGAGTTTGGAGACTGAGGTTCAGAGGACTGTTACAGCAGCAGAGTTTGGAGTCTATGGTACAGAAGGACTGATACAGAAAGCAGAAGTTGGAAACTGGGGTGTAGAAGGACCATTAAAGAAAACAGATTTTGGAGACTGTGGAACATAAGGACTGATAGAAAGCAGAGGTTGGAGACTGGGGTGCAGAAGAACTGTTACAGAAAGCAGAGTTTGGAGACTTATTTTCAGAAGGATAATACAGAGAGCAGAGGTTGGAGACTGAGGTGCAGAAGGACTGTTACAGAGAGTAGATGTTGAAGACTGAGGTGTAGAAAGACCATTGCAGACAGCAGAGGTTGGAGACTGAGGTGCAGAAAGACTGTTGCGGAGTGCAGAGGTTGGAGACTTGGGTGTAGAAGGACTGTTGCAGAGAGTAGAGGTTAGAGATTGGGGTGCAGAAAGACTGTTGCAGACAGCAGAATTTGGAGACTGAGGTGCAGAAAGACTGTACAGAGAGCAGAGGTTGAATACTTGAGTGCAGAAGGACTGATAGAGTAAGCAGGGGTTGGAGACTGGTGTGCAGAAGGACAGTTACAGAGAGAAGAGTTTGTAAACTGCAGTACAGAAAGACTTCTAAGGAGAGCAGAGGTTGGAGACTGGGGTGGAGAAGGACTGCTGCAGAGAGTAGAGGTTGGAGAATGAGGTGCAGAAGGACTGTTACAGAGAGCATAGGTTGGAGACTGGGGTTTAGAAGGACTGATACAGAAAGCAGACCTTGGTGACCTGGGTGCAGAAAGACTGTTGCAAAGAGTAGGGGTTGGAGATTGGGGTAAAGAAGGACTGTTGCTGAGACCAAAATTTGGAGTCTGAGGTACAGAAGGACTCTTACAGAGAGCAGTGGTTAGAGACTTCAGTGCAGAAGTACTGATACAGAAAGCAGAGTTTGGAGACTGGGGTGCAGAAGGACTATTGTAGAGAGCAGATGTTTGAGACTGGGGTACAGAAAGACTGTTGCATAGATTAGAGGTTGGAGACTTGGGTGCAGAAAAACTATTGCAGAGAGTAGAGGTTGGAGATCGGAGTGCAGAAGCACTGTTGCAGAGAGTAGAGGTTGGAGACTGGGGTTGATAAAGACTTTTGCAGAGAGTAGCATTTGGAGATTGGGGTGCCACAGGACTTTTGCAGAGAGCAGAGGTTGGAGACTGAAGTGGAGAAGGACTGTTACAGAGAGCAGAGTTTGGAGACTGGGGTGCAGAAGGACAGATACAGAAAGCAGAGGTTGGAGACTGGGGTGCAGAAGGACTATTGCAGAGAGCAGAGGTTGCAGACTGATGTGATGAAGGACTGTTACAGCAGCAGAGTTTGGAGACTGTGGTGAAGAAAGACTGATACAGAAAGCAGAGGTTTGAAACTAGGGTGCAGAAGGACCATTAAAGAAAACAGAGGTTGGAGACTTCGGAACAGAAGGACTGTTACAGAGAGCAGAGGTTGGAGACTTGAGTGCAGAAGAAGTGTTGTAGAAAACAGAGGTTGGAGACTGGGGTGCAGAAGGACCGTTGCAGAGTGAAGACTTAAAGACTGAGGTGCAGAAGGATTGATACAGAGAGCAGAGATTGGATACTGGGGTGTAGAAGGACTGTTGTAGAGAGCAGAGGTTGGAGATTGGGGTGCAGAAGGACTGTTGCAGAGAGCAGAATTTGGACACTGTGGTGCAGAAGGACTGTTACAGAGAGCAGAGGTTGGCGACTTGAGTGCAGAAGGATTGATACAGAAAGCAAAGGTTTGAGAATGGGGTGCAGAAGGACTGTTAAAGAGAGAAGTGTTTGGAAACTGCAGAACAGAAGGACTATTACAGAGAGCAGAGGTTGGAGACTGGGGTGGAGAAGAACTGTTGCAGAGATCAGATGTTGAAGACTGGGGTGCAGAAGGTCTGTTTCAGAGAGCAGATGTTGGTAACTAGGGTGCAGAAAGACTATTGTCAATAGCAGAGGTTGGAGACTGGGGTGCAGAACGACTGTTGCAGAGGGCAGAGTTTGGAGAATGAGGTGCGGAAGTCCTGCTACAGAGAGCAGAGTTTAAAGACTCTGGTGCAGAAGGACTGATATACAGAGCAGAGGTTTGATACAGGGGTGCAGAAGAAACTTACAGAGAGCAGAAGCTGGAGACTGAGGTGAAGAAACACTGTTGCAGATCAGAGGTTGGAGACTGGGATGCAGTAGGATCATTGCAGAAAGCAGAGGTTGGAGACTGGAGTGCAGAAGGACTGTTGCAGAGAGTATTGGTTGAAAACTGGGGTTCAGAAGGATCGTGCAGAGAGCAGAGGTGTCAGACTGAGTTGCAGAGGGACTGTTACAGAGAGCAGAGGTTGGAGACTGAGGTGCAAAAGGACTGTTACACTAAGTAGAGGTTGGAAATTGGGGTGCAGAAAGATCGTTAAAGAGACTAGGATTTGGAGACTGCAGTATAGAAAAACTGTTACAGAGAGCAGAGGTTGGAGACTGGGGTGCAGAAGGAATGTTACAGAGAGAACAAGTTGGAGACTGAGGTGCAGAAGGATATATACAGAGATAGAGTTTTGAGACTGGGCTTCAGAAGGACTGATATAGAAAGCAGAGTTTGGAGACTGGAGTGCAGATAGACTGTTGCAGAGGACAGACGTTGGAGACTGGAGTTCCACAGGACACTTGCAGAAAGCAGAGGTTAAAGACTGGGTTGGAGACGGAATGTTACAGAGAGCAGAGTTTGGAAACTGGAGTGGAGAAGAATCTTACAGGGAGCAGAGATTGGAGACTGTGTTTCAGAAGGACTGTTGCAGAGAGCAGATGTTGGAGACTGGGGTGCAGAAGGACTGTTGCAGACAGCAGAGGTTGGAGACTGGGGTGCAGAAGGACTGTTGCAGAGAGAAGAGGTTGGAGACTGGAGTGCAGAAGGACTGTTGCAGAGAGCAGAGATTGGAGACTGAGGTGCAAAATTTCTTTTACATAGGGAAGCGGTTGGAGACTGGGGTGCAGAAGGATCGTTGCAAGGAGCAGAGCTTAGAGACACGGGTGCAGAAGGATCTTACAGAGAGCAGAAGTTGGAGACTGAGGTGCAGAAGTACTGTTGCAGAGATCAGAGTTTGGAGACTGGGGTTCAGTAGGATCATTGCAGAGAGATGTGGTTGGAGACTGGGGTGCAGAGATATCTTTGCAGAGAGCAGAGTTTGGAGACTGCCGTGCAGAAGGCCTGTTACAGAGAGGAGAGGTTGGAGAGTGTGGTGCAGAAGGACTGTTATAGAGAGCAGTGTTAGGAGACTGGGTTGCTGAAGGTTCTTACAAAGAGCAGAGTTTGGTTAGTGAGGTGTAGGTGGACTCTTACAGAGAGCAGTGGGTGAAGACTGGGTTTAGAAGGATCATGCAGAGAGCAGAGTTTTCAGACTGAGGAACAGAAAGACTGTTATAGAGAGTAGAGGTTTGAGACCTTTCAGAAAGGTCGATGCAGAGAGCATAGTTTTCAGACTGCAGTGCAGAAGAACTGTTGCAGAGAGCAGATGTTGAAGACTGGGGTGCAGAAGGATTGTTACAGAGAGGAGAGGTTGGAGACTAAAGTGCATAAGGATCTTACAGAGAGCAGAGGTTGGAGACAAGGATGCAGAAGAACTTTTGCCGAGAGCAGAGGTTTGAGACTGTTGTGGAGAATAATTATTGCAGAGAGAAGAGGTTGGAGACTAGGTTTCAGAAGGCCTTTTACAGAGAGCAGAAGTTTGAGACTGGGTTGCAGAATTCCTCCTACAGAGAGCCGAGGTTGGAAACTGTTTTTCAGAAGGACTGTTACAGAGAGCAGCGTTTGGAGACTGGGATGCAGAAGGGTCTTACAGAGTGCAGAGGTAGGAGCCTGAGGTGCAGAATAACCGTTGCAGAGAGCAGAGTTTTAAGACTGAGTTGCAGAAAGACTGTTTCAGAGAGCAAATGTTGGAGATTGGGGTTCAGAAGTACTGTTTCAGAGAGCAGAGGTTGGACACTGGTGTGAAGAAGGATCAGTGCAGAGAGCAGAGGTTGGAGACTGGTGTGCAAGAGGACTGTTAAAGAGAGCAGAGTTTGGAGACTAGGTTGGAGAAGGTTCCTACAGAGAGAAGAGGTTAAAAAATGAGGTGCAGAAGAACTGTTACAGAGAGTAGAGGTTTTAGACTGAGGTGCAAAAGGAACATTGCAGAGTACAGAGTTTTGAGACTGAGGTGTAGAAGGACTGTTATTGAGAGCAGAGGTTGGAAACAGGGTACAGAAGGATCGTTGCAGAAAGCAGAGGTTGCACACTGAGGTTCAAAAAGATCGTTGCAGAGAGCAGAGGTTGAAGACTGAGGTGCAGAAGGATCGTTACAGAGAGCAGAGGTTGGAGACTGGGGTCAGAAAGAAAGTTACAGAGAGCACAGTTTTGAGAGTGGTGTGCAGAGGAAATGTTGCAGTGAGCAGAGATTGGAGACTGTGGTACAGAAGTACTGTTACAAAGAGCAGAGGCTGGAGACTGGGGTTCAGAAGAAATGTCACAGAGAGCAGAGTTTGGAACCTGGGGTGCAGAAGGATCTTACAGAGAGCAGAGGCTGGAGACTGGGGTAAGAAAGACTGCTGCTGAGACAGATGTTGTAGACTGTGGTGCAGAAGGATCATTGCAGAGCGCAGAGGTTGGAGACTGGGGTATAGAAGGACTGTGGCAGAGAGCAGAGGTTTGAGACTGGAGTGCAGAAGGACTGTTGCAGAAAGCAGACGTTGGAGACTGAGATGCAGAAGAACTTTTACAGAGAGCACTGGTTGAAAACTGGGATGCAGGAGGATCGTTGCAGAGAGCAGAGGATTCAGAATGAGGCGCAGAAGGCCTTTTACAGAGAGCAGAGTTTGGAGTCTGAGGTTTAAAACGACTGTTACAGAAACCAAAGGTTGGCAATTGGTGAGCAGAAGAACCATTACAAAGAGAAGAGGTTGGAGACTGTAATACAAAAGGACTGTTACAGAGAGCAGAGTTTGGAGAATGGGTAGAAGAAGGATCCTTGCAGAGAGCAGATGTTTGAGACTGGGTTGTAGAAGTTCCATTACAGAGAGCAGAGGTTTGAGATTGTAGTGCAAAAAAACTGCACATAGAGCAGAGGTTGGAGACTGGGGTGCAGAAGGATTGTTACAGAGAACAGAGTTTGGAGACTTGGGTGCAGAAGCACTGTCACAGAAAGCAGAGGTTCGAGACTGGGTTGCAGAAGAACTGTTACAGAGAGCAGAGTTTGGAGACAGGGGTGCAGAAGGCCTGTTACAGAGAGCAGATGTTGGTGACTAAGGTACAGAAGGACTGTTATAGAGAGCAGAGGTTGGAGACTGGGATTCAGAAGGACTGTTACAGAGAGCAGAGTTTGGAGACTGGGGTGCAGAAGGACTGATACAGAAAGCAGAGGTTGGAGACTTGGGTCTAGAATGAACCTCTCAGAGAGCAGAGGTTGGAGACTGCAGTACAAAAGGAATGTTACAGAGAGCAGAGGGTGGAGACCAGGGTACAGAAGGACTGTTGCAGAGAGCAGAGGTTGGGAAATGGGATGCAGAAGGACTGTTTCAGAGAGTAGATGTTAAAGACTGGGTGAAGAAGAACTGTTGCAGAGAGCAGAAGTTGGAGACTGGGGTACATAAGGATTGTTGCAGGGAGCAGAGTTTGGAGCCTGGGGTGAAGAAGGACTGTTACAAGGATCAGAGTTTGGAGATTGGGGTGCAGAAGGATCTTACAGAGAGCAGAGCCTGGAGAGTGGGGTGCAGACGAACTGGTGCACAGAGCAGAGGTTGGAGACTTAGGTGCATAAGGAATGTTACAGAGAGCAGAGTTTTTAGACTGGGTGGCAGAAGGATCTTACATAGAGCAGAGTTTGGAGACTGAGGTGCAGAAGAAATGTTACTGAGAGCAATGGTTGGAGACTGGTTTTCAGAAGGATTTTTGCAGGAAGCAGAATTTGGAGACTGACATGCTGAAGTACTCTAGCAGAAAACAGAGGTTGTAGAATGGGGTGCAGAAGGACCGTTGCAGATAACAGATGTTGGAGACTGAGGTGCAGAAGGATTGTTACAGAGAGCAAAGGTTGGAGACTCGGGTGAAGAAGGACTGTTACGGAGATCGGAGTTTGGAGACTGGGGTGCAGAAGGTTTTTTCATAGAGCAGATGTTGAAGACTGCGGTTCAGATGAACTGTTGCACAGAGCCGAGATTTGAGACTGGGGTGCAGAAGGACTGTTAAAAAGAGCAGAGTTTGGAGACAGTGTTGCAGAAGGATCTTACAAAGAGCATAGGTTGGAGACTGAGGTGGAACAGGACTGTTACAGAGAGCAGAGTTTGGAGACTGGGGTGCAGAAGGATCGTTGCAGAGAACCGAGTTTTCAGACTCTGGTGCAGAGGGACTGTTGGAAATTACAGAGGTTGGAGACTGGGGTGCAGAAGGACTGTTGAAGAGAGCAGAATTTAAAGACTGAGGTGCAGAAGGACTGTTACAAAGAGCAGAGGTTTGAGACTAGGGTTCAGAATGACTGATACAGAAAGCAGAGTTTGGAGACTAAGGTGCAGAAGGACCACTTCAGAGAGTAGAATTTGGAGACTGCAATACAGGAGGACTGTTACAGAGAGCAGAGTTTGGAGAATGGTTTATAGACGAATTGTTTCAGAGTACAGATGTTGGAGACTGAGGTTAAGAAGAACTGTTGCAGAGAGCAGAGTTTGGAGACTGGGGTGCAGAAGAACTGTCGCAGAGAGAAGAGGTTGGAGACTGAGGTGCAGAAAGAATGTTACAGAGAGCAAAGGTTTGAGACTTTGGTTCAGAATTACTGATACAGAAAGCAGAGGTTGAGACTGGGGTGCAGAAGGACCGTTACAGAGAGCAGAGGTTGAAGACTGTGTTACAGAAGCACTGTTGCAGAGACCAGAGGTTAGAGAATGGGGTGCAGAAGGACTGTTACAGAGAGCAGAGGTTAGAGAATGGGGTGCACAAGTAAGGTTGTAGAGTTTAGAGGTTGGAGACAGAGGTGCAGAAGGACTGTTACAGAGAGCATAGGTTGAAAACCGTGGTTCAGAAGGACTTACACAGAAAGCAGAGGTTTGATACTGGGGTGCAGAAGGACCGTTACAGAGAGCAGATGTGAGAGACTGGGGTGCATAAGGATCGTTGCAGAGAGCAGAGGTTGGAGACAGGGGTGCAGAAGAACTGTTGCAGAGAAAAGATTTTGGAGACTGGGTGCACAAGGACTGTTGCAGCGAGAAGAGTTTGGAGACAGGATGCAGAAGAATTTTTGCAGAGAGCAGAGGTTGAAGACTGGGGTGCAGAAGGACAGATACAGAGAGCAGATGTTGGAAACTGTGGTGAAGAAAGCCTGGTACAGAGAGCAGAGTTTTAAGACTGGGTTGCAGAAGGATCTTACAGAGAGCAGAGGTTAAAGTCTGAGGTGCACAAGCACTGTTACAAAGAGTAGAGTTTGGAGACTGAGGTGTAGAAAGATTGTTATAGAGAGCAGAGCTTGGAGACTGAGGTGGAGAAGGATTGATACAGAGAGCAGAGGTTGGAGACTGGGGTGCATAAGGACTATTGCAGAGAGCAGAGGTTTTAGACTGAGGTGTAGACGGACTGTTGCAGAGAGTAGAGGTAGGAGATTGGGGTGCAGAAGTACTGTAGCAGAGCGCAGAGGTTGGAGACTAAGGTGCAGAAGGACAGTTACACAGAACAGTGTTTGGAGACTCGGGTGCAGAAGGACCCTTACAGAGAGCAGTGGTTGGAGACTGCAGTACAGAAAGACTGTTATAGAGAACAGAGGTTGGAGACTGGTGTGGAGAAGAACTTTTGCATAGAGGAGATTTTGGAGACTGTGGCGCAGAAGGACTGATGCAGAGAACAGATGTTAGAGACTGGGGTACAGAAAGAACTTTGAAGAGAGCAGAGGTTGGGGACTGGGGTTCAGAAGGATCTTACAGTGAGAAGTGGTTGGAGTCAGGGATGCAGAAGGACTGTGGCAGAAAGCAGACGTTGGAGACTTGGGTACAGAAGGATTATTGCAGAAAGCAGAGGTTGGAAACTGGGGTGCAGAAGGACTGTTGCAAAGAGCAGAAGTTGGAGACTGGAGTGCAGAAGGACTCTTACAAAGAGCAGAGTTTGGAGACTGAGGTTCAGAAGGACTGTTAAAGAGAGCAGAGGTTGGAGAGTGGGGTGCAGTAAGACTGTTTAAGAGAGCAGAGCAGAGGTTGGAGACTGGGGTATAGAAGGAGTGTTGAAGAGAGCACATGTGGAGATTGGGGTGCAAAAAGACTGTTGCAGAGAGCAGAGGTTTGAGACTGAGGTGTAGAAAGACTGTTACAGAGTGCAGATGTTTGAGACTGGGATGATGAAGGATCCTTGCAGATAGCAGAAGTTGGAGACTGAGGTGCAGAAATCGTTGCAGAGAGCAGAGGTTAGAGACTGGGGTGAAAAAGCATCGTTACAGAAAGCAGAGGTTTGAGATTGGGGTGCAGAAGGACTTTTACAGAGAGCACAGGTAGGAGATTGAGGTGCAGAAGAAATGTTGCAGAGAGCAGAGGTTGGAGACTGGGATGCAGGAGGACTTTTGCAGAAAGCAGAAGTTGGAGAGTGAGGTGCAGAAAGACTGTTAAAGAGAGCAGATATTAAAAATGGGGTGCAGAAGGACTTATAGAAAGAGCAGATGTTAGAGACTGGGGTGCAGAAGGACGGATAAAGAGAGCAGAGATTGGAGACTCCGGTACAGTAGGACTGCTATAGAGAGCAGAGGTTGGACACTGGGATGTAGAACGACTGTTGCAGAGAACAGTGGCTGGAGACTGGGGTGCAGAAGGACTGTTGCAGAGAGCAGCGGTTGTAGACTGGGGTGCACAAGCATCGTTGCAGAGAGTAGCTGCTGGAGACTGGGGTGAAGAATTCCTCTTACAGAGAGCAGTGTTTGGAGACTGGGGTGCAGAAGGCCTGTTACAGAGAGCAGGGATTAAAGACTGGGGTGCAGAATGTGTTTCAGTGAGCAGAGTTTGTGGACTAAGTTTAAAAGGGTCTTACAGGAAGCAGAGGTTGGAGACTGATGTACAGAAGGACTGTTACAGAGAGTAGAGTTTGAAGACTGGGGTGCATAAGGATTGTTGCAGAAAGCAGAGTTTTCAGACTGAGGTACAGAAGAACTGTTGCAGAGAGGAGATGTTGGAGACGGGTTCACAAGGACTGTTGCAGTGAGCAGAGTTTTGAGACTGGGGTGCCAAAAGATCTTTGCAGAGAGCAGAGGTTGGAGACTGAGGTGCAGAAGGATCGTTGCGGAGAGCAGAGGTTCGAGACTGTTGTGCAGAAGGATCATTAAAGCGAGCAGAGTTTGGAGCCTGGGGTGCAGAAGGATTGATACAGAGAGCAGAGTTTGGAGACTGGGGTGCAGAAGGACTGCTGCAGAGAGCAGAGGTTGGAGACTGGGGTGCACAAGCATCGTTGCAGAGAGTAGCTGTTGGAGACTGGGGCAAAGAATTCCTCTTACATAGAGCAGTGTTTGAAGACTGGGGTGCAGAAGGCATGTTACAGAGAGCAGGGATTGGAGACTAGGGTGCAGAATGTGTTTCAGTGAGCAGAGTTTGTGGACTAAGTTTAAAAGGGTCTTACAGAAAGCAGAGGTTGGAGACTGAAGTACAGAAGGACTGTTACAGAGAGTAGAGTTTGAAGTCTTACAGAAAGCAGAGGTTGGAGACTGAAGTACAGAAGGACTGTTACAGAGAGTAGAGTTTGAAGACTGGGGTGCAGAAGGATTTTTGCAGAGAGCAGAGTTTTCAGACTGAGGTACAGAAGAACTGTTGCAGAGAGCAGATGTTGGAGACTGGGGTTCACAAGGACTGTTGCAGCGAGCAGAGTTTTGAGACTGGGGTGCCAAATGATCTTTGCAGAGAGCAGAGGTTGGAGACTGAGGTGCAGAAGGATCGTTGCGGAGAGCAGAGGTTTGAGACTGTTGTGCAGAAGGATCATTAAAGAGAGCAGAGTTTGGAGCCTGGGGTGCAGAAGGATTGATACAGAGAGCAGAGGTTGGAGACTGGGGTGCAGAAGGATTATTGCAGAGAGCAGAGGTTTTAGACTGGCGTGTAGAAGGACTGTTGCAGAGAGTAGAGGTAGGAGATTGGGGTGCAGAAGGACTGTAGCAGAGAGCAGAGGTTAAAGACTAAGGTGCAGAAGGAGAGTTACACAGAACAGAGTTTGGAAACTGAGGTGCAGAAGGACCCTTACAGAGAGCAGTGGTTGGAGACTGCAGTACATAAGTACTGTTACAGAGAACAGATGTTGGAGGCTGGTGTGGAGAAGAACTTTTGCAGAGAGTAGATGTTGGAGATTGTGGAGCAGAAGGACTGATGCAGAGAACAGATGTTGAAGACTGGGGTGCAGAAAAAACTTTAAAGACAGCAGAGGTTGGAGACTTGGGTGCAGAAGGATCTTACAGTGAGAAGAGGTTGGAGTCTGGAATGGAGAAAAACTGTGGAAGAGAGCAGACGTTGGAGACTGTGGTGCAGAAGGATTACTGCAGAGAGCAGAGGTTGGAGACTGAGGTTCAGAAGGACTGTTACAGAGAGAAGATTTTGGAGACAGTGGTGCAGGACTGATACAGAAAACAGATGTTGGAGACTGGGGTGCAGAATGATTGTTGCAGATAGCAGAGATTGGAGACTGAGTTGCAGAAAGACTGTTGCATAGAGCAGAGGTTGGAGACTTAGTTACAGAACTACTGTTACAGAGAGCAGAGGTTGGAGACTGTGGTGCAGAAAGACTGATACAGTAAGCAGTGTTTAGATTATGGGGTGCAGAAGGACCATTACAGAGAGGAGAGGTTGGAGACTGCGGTACAGAAAGACTGTTACAGAGAGAAAAGTTTGGAGACTGGGGTGCAGAAGGACTGTTGCAGAGAAAAGAGTTTGGAGACTGGGGTGCAGAAGGATCGTGGCAGAGAGCAAAGTATTCAGATTCAGGTGCAGAAGGACTAATGTAGAGGGCAGATGTTGGAGACTGGGGTGCATAATGACTGTTGCAGAAAGCAGAGGTTGGAGACTTCTGTGCAGATGGACTGTTCTAGAGAGTAGATGTTGGAGACTGGGTGCAGAAAGCCTGTTAGAGGGAGCAGAGTTTGGAGAAGGGGTGCAGAAGGACTGTTACAGAGAGCAGAGATTGGAGATTGGTTTGCAAAAGAATCTTACAGATAGTAGAGTTTGGAGACTGAGATGCAGAAAGACTGTTACAGAGTGTTGAGTTTGAAGACTGAGGTGCAGAAGGACAATTGCAGATAGCATAGGTTGAAGACTGACGTGCAGAAGGACTGTTAAAGAGAGCAGCGGTTGGAGACTGAGGTGCAGACGGACTGATACAGAAAGCAGAGTTTTGAGTCTGGGGTGCTGAAGGAACATTATAGAGAGCAGAGGTTGGAGACTGCAGTGCAGAAGAACTGTTACAGAGGGAAGAGTTTGGAGACTGGGGTGCAGAAGGACTGTTGCAGGAAACAGAGGTTGGCGACTGAGGTGCCAAAAGACCTTTGAAGATAGCAGAGG
>NW_027521387.1:42459-89484 GCF_052094955.1 Ictidomys tridecemlineatus
CTGTGGTACAGGACTGATACAGAAAGCAGAGGGTGGAGACTGGGGTGCAGAAGGACCGTTACAAAGAGCAGAGATTGGACCCTGGGGTACAAAATTCTTTTACAGAGAGCAGAGATTTGATGCTGGGAAGCGGAAGGACTGTTGAAAAACAGAGGTTTAAGACAGGGTTGCAGAAGGACCATTGCAGAGAGCAGAGGTTGGAGACTGAGGTGCAGAAGGATTGTAACAGAGAGTAGAGTTTGGAGACTTGTGTAAAGAAGCATATAACAGCGAGAAGAGGTTGGAGACTCTGATGAAGCAGGACTGCTGCAGAGAGCAGAATTTGGAGACTGGGGTGCAGAAGGATTGTTACAGAGAGCAGAAGTTAGATACTGGGGTGCAGAAGTACTTTTGCATAGATCAGAAGTTGGAGATTTGGGTGCAGAAGAAACTGTTGCAGAGAGCAAAAGTTGGAGACTGAGGTGCAGAAGGACTGTTATAGAGAGCAGAGGATTGAGATAGGGATGTAGAAGGAATGATATAGAAAGCAGAGGTTTAAGACTGGGGTACAGAAGGACTATTACAGAGAGCAGAGGTTGGAGTCTCCAGTACAGAAGGACTGTTACAGAGAGCAGAATTTGGAGACTGGGGTGTAGAAGGAATGTTGCGGAGAGTAGATGATAGAGACTGGGTTACAGAAGGACTGTAGCAGAGAGAAGACGTTGGAGACTAAGGTGCAGAAAGACAGTTACACAGAGCAGAGTTTGGAGACTGGGGTGGAGAAGGACTGATATAGAAAGCAGAGGTTGGAGATTTGGGTGCAGAAGTACCTTTACAAAGAGCAGAGTTTGGAGACTTGGGTGGAGAATGACTTTTGCAGATAGCAGATATTGGAGACTGGGGTGCAGAAGGACTGTTGCAGAGAGCAGAGGATGGAGACTGGGGTGCAGAAGGACTGTTACAGAGAGCAGAGGTTGCAGACTGAGTTGCAGAAGGACTCTTACAGAGGGCATAGTTTGGAGACTGGGGTGCAAAACGACTGATACAGAAAGCAGAGGTTGGATACTGGGGTGCATAAAGACCCTTACAGAGAACAGAGTTTGGAGACGCCGGTACAGAAGGACTGGTACAGAGAGCAAAGGTTGGCGACCTGCGTGCAGAAGAACTTATGTAGAGAACAGAGGTTGGAGACTGGGGTCCAGAAGGATCGCTAGGTCGAGCAGAGTATGGAGACCGGGGTATAGAAGGACTGTTGCAGAGAGCAGAGTTTGAAGACTGGGGTGTAGAAGGACTGTTGCAGAGAGCAGACGTTGAAGACCGTGGTGCAGTAGAATCGTTTGGGCGAGCAGAGTATGGAGACTTGGTAGAAGAACTGTTGCAGAGAGCAGAGGTTTGAGACTGGGGTGTCTAAGGACTGTTTCACAGAGCAAATGTTGAAGACTTGGGTGCAGAAGGACTGTTGCATAGAGCAGAGATTGGAGACTGAGGTACAGAAGAGCTGTTGCAGAGAGAGGATGTTGGAGACTGGGGTTCACAAGGACTGTTGCAGCGAGCAGAGTTTTGAGACTGGGGTGCCAAAGGATCTTTGCAGAGAGCAGAGGTTGGAGACTGAGGTGCAGAAGGATCATTGCAGAAAGCAGAGGTTCGAGACTGTTGTGCAGAAGGATCATAAGAGAGAGCAGATTTTGGAGCCTGGGGTGCAGAAGGAATGTTGCAGAGAGCAGAGGTTGGAGACTTGGGTGCAGAAGGACTGTTGCAGAAAGCAGAGATTGGAGACTGAGATGCAGAAGGACTGATAGAGAAAGCAGATGTTGGAGACTGGGGTGCAGAAGGACCATTACAAAGAGCAGAGTATAAAGACTGGGGTGCAGAAGGACTGTTACAGAGAGCAGACGTTATAGACTGGGTTTCAGAAGGATCTTACAGAGAAAAGCCTTTGGAGACTTAGGTGCAGAAGGACTTTTACAGAGAGTGAAGGTTCGAGACTGAGGTGCAGAAGGATCGTTACAAAGAGCAGAGGTTGGAGACTGGGGTGCAGATGGACTTTTACAGAGAGCACAGGTTTGATACTGGGGAGCAGAAAAAATGTTGCAGAGAGCAGATGTTGGAGACTGTGGTGCAGAAGGACTGCTGCTGAAAGCAGAGTTCAAAGACTAGAGGCAGAAGGACTGTTACAGAGAGCACAGGTTGGAGACTCGGGTGCAGAAAATTCGTTGCAGACAGCAGAGTTTTCAGACTGAGGTACAGAAGAACTGTTGCAGAGAGCAGATGTTGTAGACTGGGTTTCACACGGACTGTTGCAGCGAGCAGAGGTTGGAGACTGGGGTGCAGAGGATCGTTGCAGAGAGCAGAAGTTAGAGACTGGGGTACAGATGGACTGATACAGAGAGCAGAGGTTGGAGACTGGAGTGCAAAAGGCCTGTGAAAGAGAGCAGAATTTTGAGACTGGGGTGATGAAGGACTGTTCCAGAGAGCAGAGTTTGGAGACTGGGTTGCAGAAGGATCTTACGGAGAGCAGAGAATGGAGACTTAGGTGCCGAAGCCCTGTTACAGAGAGTAGAGGTTGAAGACTGAGGTACAGTAGGACTGTTGCAGAGAGAAGAGTTTGGAGACTAAGGTGCAGAAGTATTGTTACAGAGAGCAGAGGTTGGAGACTGGGGTGCAGAAGGACTGTTGCAGAGAGTAGTGGTTGGTGATTTGGATCCAGAAGGACTGTAGCAGAGAGCAGATGTTGAAGACTAAGGTGCAGAAGGACAGTTATTCAGAGCAGAGGTTGGAGACTGGGATGCAGAAGGACTGGCAGAGAAAGCAGAGCTTGGAGACTCGGGTGCAGAAGTACCCTTACGAAGAGCAGAGGTTGGAGAATGCAGTACAGAAAGCCTCTTACAGAGAGCAAAGTTTGGAGCCTGGGGTGGAGAATGACTGTTGCAGAGAGAAGATGTTGGAGACTGGGGTGGAGAAGGACTGTTGCAGAGAGCAGAGTTTGCAGACTGAGTTGCAGAAGGACTTTTACAGAGGGCAGAGTTTGAAGAATTTGGTTCAAAACAACTGATACAGAAAGGAGAGGTTGGATACTGGGGTGCATAAGGACCCTTACAGAACAGAGGTTGGAGACTGTGGTACAGAAGTACTGTTATAGAGAGCAGAGGTTGGAGTCTGGGGTGCATCAGAACTGATCTAGAGAACAGAGTTTGGAGACTGGGGTGCAGAAGGATCGTTGGGGCCATCAGAGTATGCAGACTGGGGTGTAGAAGGACTGTTGCATAGAGCTGTGATTGGAGACTGAGGTACAGAAGGACTGTTACAGAGAGCAGAGTTTGGAGACTGGGGTGCAGAAGGATTATTGCATAGAGCAGAGTTTTCAGACTGAGGTACAGTAGAACTGTTGCAGACTGGGGTTAACAAAAACTGTTGCAGCTTGCAGAGTTTTCAGACTGGGGTGCAGAAGGATCATTGCAGAGAGCAGAGGTTCGAGATTTAGGTACAGAAGAATCGTTGCAGAGAGCAGAGGTTCGAGACTGGGGTGCAGAAGGACTTATACAGAGAGCACACGTTGGAGATTGGGGTGCAGAAGGAATGTTGCAAAGAGCAGAAGTTGGAGATTTGTTTGTTGAAAGACTGTTGCAGAAAGCAGAGTTTGGAGACTGAGGTGCAGAAGGACTGTTACAGAGAGCGAAGTTTCGAGACTGGGGTACAGAAGGATCGTTACAGAAAGTAGAGGTTGGAGACTTGGGTGCAGACGGACTTTTACAGAGAGCAATGGTTTGATACTGGGGTGCAGAAGGAATGTTGCAGAGAGCAGAAGTTGGAGACTGAGGTGCAGAAGGACTGTTGCTTAAAGCAGACGTTAGCGATTGAGGTGCTGTAGGACAGTTATTGAGAGCAGAGTTTGAAGACTGGGGTGCAGAATGATTATTGCAGAGAGCAGAGTTTTCAGACTGAGGTACAGAAGAAATTTTGCAGAGAGCAGATGTTGTAGACTTGTTGCACAAGGACTGTAGCAGCGAACAGAGTTTGGAGACTGTGGTGCAGAAGGATCATTGCAGAGAGGAGACGTTGGAGACTGGCGTGCAGATGGACTGATAAAGGGAGCAGAGGTTGGAGACTGGGGTGCAGAAGGCCTGTTACAGAGAGCAGAGTTTGGAGGCTAGAGTGATTAAGACTGTTACAGAGAGAAGAGTTTTAAGAGTGGGTTGCAGAAGGATCTTACAGAGAGCAGAGATTGGAGACTGAGGTGAAGAAGCACTGTTACAGAGAGTAGAGGTTGGAGACTGAGGTGCAGAAGGACCCTTGCAAAGAGCAGAGGTTGGAGACTGAGGTGCAGAAGTACTGTTGCAGAGAGCAGAGGTTTTAGACTGCGATGTAGAAGGACTGTTGCAGAGAGCAGAGGTTGGAAACTGAGGTACAGAAGGACTGTTATAGAGAGCAGATGTTGGAGACTGGGGTGCAGAAGGACTGATACAGAAAGCAGATATTGGAGTCTGGGGTACAGAAAGACCGTTACAGTGAGCAGAGTTTGGATTCTGCAGTACAGGAGAACTGTTACAGAGAGCAGAGTTTGGAGACCGGTTGCAGAAGGACTGTAAAAGAGAGCAGATGTTGGTAACTAGGGTGCCGAAGGACTGTTGCAGAGAGCAGAGGTTGGAGACAGCGGTGGAGAAGGATTTTACAGAGAGCATAATTTGTAGACTGAGGTGCAGAAGGTCTGTTCTGTAGATCAGAGGTTTAAGACTGGGGTGCAGTAGGATCACTACAAAGAGCAGAGTTTAAATACTGGGGTGCAGAAGGATCGTTGCAGAGAGCACAGTTTGGTAACTGGGGATCAAAAGGCCTGCTACAGAGAGAATATTTGTAGACTGGCGTACAGAAGGCTTGTTACAGAGAGGAGAGGTTGGAGACTGAAGTGCAGAAGGACAGTTACAGAGAGCAGAGTGTTAACTGGGTTACTGAATGATGTTACAGAGAGCAAAGGTTAGAGAGTAAGGTGCAGGTGGACTGTTGCAGAGAGCAATGGTTGAAAACTGGGGTGCAGAAGGATCGTGGAGAGCAGAGGTTTCAGACTGAGGTGCAGAAGTACTCTTACAGAGAGCCGAGGTTGGAGATTGAGGTGTAGGACTGATACAGAGAGCACAGGTTAGAGACTGAGGTGCAGAAGGATAGACACAGAGAGCAGAGGTTGGAGACTGCGGTTCAGAAGGACTGATACAGAAAGCAGAGGTTGGAGACTGGGGTGCAGAAGGACCGTTACAGAGAGTAGAGTTTGGTGACTGCGGTACAGAAGGATTGTTACAGAGAGCAGATAGTGGAGACTGGGGAGCTGAAAGACTGTTGCAGAGAACAGAGTTTAGAGACCGGGGTGCCACAGGACCCTTGCAGAAAGCAGAGGTTGGCGACTGGGGTCTAGAAGGAATGTTAGAGAGCAGAGTTTGGAAACTGGAGTGCAGAAAGATCTTACAGAGAGCACAGGTTGGAGACTGTGGTGCAGAAGGACTGTTGCAGAGAGCAGACGTTGGAGACTGGGGTCCAGAAAGATCATTGCAGAGAGCAGAGTTTGAAGACTGGGGTGCAGAAGGTTGTTGCAGAGAGCAGAGTTTGGAGACTGAGGTGCAGAAAGACTGTTACAGAGAGCAGATGTTGGAGACTGGGGTTCAGAAGAACTTTGCAGAGAGAAGACGTTGGAGACTGAGGTGTAGAAGAACTGTTACAGAGAGCAGAGGTAAGAGACTGGAGTTTAGATGGATCTTACACAGAGCAGAGGTTGGAGACTGAGGTGCAGAAGGATTGTAACAGACACCTGAGGTAGGAGACTGGGGTGCAGGAGATTCCTTGCAGACAGCAGAGTTTTCAGACTGTAATGCATAAGGACTGTTGCAGAGACCAGATGTTGGAGAGTGGGGTGTAGAAAGACTGTTGCCGAGAGCATAGTTTGGAGACTTAGGTGCAGAAGCACTGTTACAGGAAGCAGAGGTTGGAAATTGGGTTGCAGAAGTACCATTAAAGAGAGCAGAGTTTGGAGACTGCAGTTTAGGACTGTTACCGAGAGCAGAGGTTGGCGACTGGGATGCAGAAGGACTCTTACAGAGAGCACAAGTTGGAGACTGAGGTGCAGAAGAATGGATACAGACAAAAGAGGTTGGATATTGGGATTCAGACAGGCTGATATAGAAAGCAGAGTTTGGAGACTGGGGTGTAGAAGAACCAAAACTTAGAGCACAGGTTGGACACTGTGGTACAGAAGGACTGTTACAGAGAGCAGATCTAAGAGACTTGGGAGAAGAAAGACTGTTGCAGAGAGAAGAGTTTGAAGAATGAGGTGCAGAAGGACTGTTACAGATAGCAGAGTTTGGAGACTGGGGAGCAAAAGGACTCTTACCGAGAGCACAGTTTGGAGACTGGGGTGCAGAAAGACTATTACAGAGAGCAGAGGTTGGAGACTGGGGTTCAGATGGATCTTACAGAGAGCGGAGTTTAGAGACTGGGGTGCAAAAGGACTTTTTCAGAGAGCAGTAGGTGGAGACTGAGGTGGACAAGAATCGTTGCAGAGAGAAGAGGTTGGAGAGTGAGGTGCAGAAGGCCTGTTACACAGAGCAGAGTTTGGAGACTGGGTGGCAGAAGTTCTGTTAACGACAGCAGAGGTTGGAGACTGTTGTGCCGAAGGACTGTTAAAGAGTGCAGAGACTGAGGTACATAAGGTCTGTTACAGAGATCAGATCTCAGAGACAGGAAAGAAGAAAGACTGTTGCAGAGGACAGAGGTTGGACACTGGGGTTGAGAAGAAATGTTAAAGAAAGCAGAGTTTAGAAACTGGAGTGTAGAAGTATCTTACAGAGAACAGAGGTTGGAGACTTTGGTGCACAAGGACTGTTGCAGAGGGCAGACTTTGGAGACTGGGGTCCAGAAAGTTCGTTGTTGAGAGAAGAGTTTGGAGACTGGGGTGCAGAAGGACTGTTGCAGAGAGCCGATGTTGGAGACTGGGGTGGAGAAGGACTGTTGCAGAGAGCAGATTTTAGAGACTGGGGTTCAGAAGGACTGTTACAGAGAGCAGAGGATGGAGACTGACGTGCAGAAGGACTGTTACAGAGAGCAGCGTTTGGAGACTGGGGTGCAGAAGGACTGTTACAGAGAGCAGAGGTTAGAGACTGGGGTTCAGATGGATCTTATAGAGAGCAGAGTTTGAAGACTGGGGTGCAAAAGGACAGTTGCCGAGAGCAGATTTGGAGACATGGGTGGAGAAGAATCGTTGCAGAGATAAGAGATTGGAGACTGGAATGCAGAAGGCCTATTACAGAGGGCAGAGTTTTGAGACTGGGTTGCAGAAGTCCTGTTACAGAGAGCAGAGGTTGGAGACTGTTTTGCAGAAGGACTGTTACAGAGTGCAGAGTTTAAAGACTGTGTTGCAGAAGGATCATATAGAGAGCAGAGTTGGGAGACTGAGGTGCAGAAGGACTGTTACAGAGAGCAGAGGTAGGAGACTGGGGTTCAAAAGGTTCGTTGCAGAGAGCAGAGTTTTCAGACTGTTGTGCAGAAGAATTGTTGCAGAGAGCAGATGTTGCAGATGGGGTGCGAAGGTCTGTTGCAGAGAGCAGATGTTGGTAACTAGTGTATAGAAGGACTGTTGTAGAGAGCACATTTTGGAGACTGGGATGCAGAAGGACTGTTGCAGAGAGTAGAGTTTGGAGACTAGGGTTTAGAAAAACTGTTACTGAGAGCAGAGTTTGAAAACAGGGGTGCAGAAGGACCTTACAGAGAGCAGAGGTTGGAAACTGAGGTTCAGAAAACTGTTGCAGAGATGAGAGGTCGGAGACTGGGGTGCAGTAGGATCATTTCAGAGAGCAGAGCTTGGAGACTGGGGTGCAGAAGGATCGTTGCAGAAAGCAGCGGTTGGAGACTGGGATGCAGAAGGCCTGTTACAAAGAGGAGAGTTTGGACACTGGGTTGCTGAAAGAACTTACAGGGAGCAGTGGTTGGAGACTTGGGTGCAGAAGGATCGTGAAGAGACCTGAGGTGTCAGACTGAGGTCAGAATGACTGATACAGAGACTACAGGTTGGAGACTGAGGTGTAGAAGGACTGTTACAGAGAGCAGAGTTTGGAGACTGAGGTGAAGAAGCACTGTTACAGAAAGCAGAGGTTGTTAATTGGGGAGCAGAAGGACAGTTACAGAGACCACAGTTTGGAGACTGCGGTATAGAAAAACTATTACAGAGAGCAGAGGTTGGAGACTCGGGTGCAGAAGGAATGTTACAGAGAGCACAGGTTGGAGACTGAGGTGAAGAAGGATAGATACAGAGAGCAGAGGTTTTAGACTGGGGTTCAGAAGGACTGATTCAGAAAGTAGAGTTTGGAGACTGGGGTGCAGAAGGACAAGTTATGGAGAGCAGAGGTTAGAGACGGCGGTACAGAAGGACTGTTACAGAGAGCAGAGGTTGGATACAGGTGTGCAGAGGCATCTTACAGAGAACAGAATTTGGAGACTGAGGTGCAGATGGACAGTTGTAGAGAGCAGATTTTGGAAACTGGGGTGCAGAAGGCCTGCTACAGAGAGCAGAGTTTGGACACTGGAGTGCAGAAGGCCTGTTACAGAGAGGAGAGGTTGGAGACTGGGGTGCAGAAGGACTGTTATAGAGAGCAGAATTTGGAGACTGGGTTGCTGAAGGATCTTACAGAGAGAAGAGGTTGGAAACTGAGGTGCAGGTGGACTGTTACAGAGAGCAGTGGTTGGAGACTGAGGTGCAGAAGGACCGTGCAGAGAGGAGAGGTGTCAGACTGAGGTGCAGAAGTCTTGTTATATAGGGCAGAGGTTGTAGACTGAGGTGCAGAAGGATTGTTACAGAGAGCAGAGTTTGGAGACTGGGGTGCAGAAGGACTGTTGCAGAGAACAGAGGTTGGAGACTGGGGTGCAGACAGACCGTTACAGAGAGCAGATTTTGAAGACTGAAATATAGAAGGACTGTTGCAGAGAGCAGAGTTTGGAGACTGGGGTGCAGAAGGACTTTTGAAGAGAGCAGCGATTGGAGACTGAGGTGCAGAATTCCTGTTACATAGAGCAGAGGTTGGAGAGTGGGGTACAGAAAGATCGTTACAAGGAGCAGAGATTGGAAATAGGGGTGCAGAAAGATCTTACAGAGAGCAGATGTTGGAGAGTGAGGTGCAGAAGGACTGTTTCAGAGATCAGAGGTTGGAGACTGGGGTGCAGAATAATCGTTGCAGAGAGCAGAGTTTGGAGACTGGCGTGCAGAAGTCCTGGTACAGAGAGGAGATGTTGGAGACTGGGGTGCAGAAGGACTGTTATAAAGAGCAGTGTTTAAAGACTGGGTTGCTGAAGTATCTTACATAGAGCAGAGGTTGCAGACTGACGTGTATCTTGACTGTTACATAGAGCAGTGGTTGAAGACTGGGTGCATAAATCGTGCACAGAGCAGAGGTTTCAGACTGAGGTGCAGAAGGACTGTTACAGAGAACAGAGGTTTGAGACTGCGGTGTAGAATGAGTGTTACAGAGAGCAGATCTTGGAGACTCAGGTGCAGAAGGACTGTTACAGGAAGCAGAGTTTGGAAATTGGGTTGCAGAAGGACTTTTACAGAGAGCAGAGTTTGGAGACTGTGATATGGGAATGTTATCGAGAGCAGATGTTGGAGACTGGGGTGCAGAAAGACTCTTACATAGAGCACAGGTTGGAGACTGAGGTGCAGAACGATAGATACAGAGAACAGAGGTTCGAGACTGGGGTTCATACATACTGATACAGAAAGCAGAGGTTGGAGACTGGGGTGTAGAAGGACCATTACGAAGAGCAGAGGTTGGAGACTGCGGTACAGAAGGACTGTTACACAGAGCAGATCTCGGAGACTGGGGAGCAAAAGGACTGTTGCAGAGGTCAGAGGTTGAAGACTGGGTTGGAGAAGGAATGTTACAGAGAGTAGAATTTGGAAACTGGAGTGCAGAAGGATCTTACAGAGAGCAGTGTTTGAGGACTGTGGTGCAGAAGGACTGTTGCAGAGAGCAGACGTTGGAGACTTTGTTCCAGAAATATCGTTGCAGAGAGCAAAGTTTGGAGACTGGGGTGAAAAATGGACTGTTACAGAGAGCAGAGTTTGGAGACTGGGGTGCGGAAGTAATGTTGCAGAGAGCAGATGTTGGAGACTGGGGTGGAGAAGAATCGTTGCAGAGAGAAGAGGTTTGAGACTGTTGTGCAGAAGGGCTGTCACAGAGTGCAGAGTTTAAATACTTGGTTGCAAAAGGATCTTACAGAGAGCAGATTTGGGAGACTGAGGTGCAGAAGGACTGTTAGGAGAGCAGAGGTAGGAGACTGGGGTGCAGAAGGACTGTTACAGAGAGCAGAAATTGGATGCAGGTTTGCAGAAGCATCTTACAGAGAGGAGAATTAGGAGACTGAGGTGCAGAAGGATTGTTGTAGAGATCAGAGGTATGAGAGTGGGGTGAAGTTGGATCATTGCATAGAGCTGATGTTGGAGACTGGGGTGCAGAAGGATCATTGCAGAGAGCAGATTTTGGAGACTGGGGTCCGGAACGCCTGCTACAGAGAGAAGAGTTTGGAGACTGACGTGCAGAAGGCCTGTTACAAGAGAGGTTGAAGGTGCAGGTGGACTGTTACAGACAGCAGTGGTTGGAAACTGGGGTGCAGAAGGACTGTTACAGAGAGCAGAGGTTGGAGACTGGGGTTCAAATTCACTGTTGCAGAGAGTAGAGCTTGGAGACTGGAGTGCAGAAGGACTCTTACAGAGAGCAGAGTTTGGAGACTGGGGTGCAGAAGGATCTTACAGAAAGCAGAGGTTTGAGACTCGGGTGCTGACGAACTGTTTCAAGGAGCAGAGGTTTGACACTGGGGTGCAGAAGGATCATTGCAGAGAGAAGGGGTTGGAGGCTGGGATGTGGAAGGCCTGTTACACAGAGCAGAATTTGGAGACTGTGGTGCAGAAGGCCTGTTACAGACAACAGAGTTTGAAGCCTGGGCTTCAGAAGAACCATTACAGAGAGCAGAGTTTGGAGATTGAACTACAGAAGGACTGTTATACAGAGCAGAGTTTGGAGACTGCGGAGCAGAAGGACTTTTGTAGAGAACAGAGTTTGGAAACTTGTGTGCACAAGGATCTAAAAGAGAGCAGAGGTTGGAAACTTGGTTGCAGAAGGAGTGTTGCAGAGAGCAGACTTTGGAGACAGAGGTGCAGAAAGATCGTTGCAGAGAGCAGAGCTTGGAGACTGAGGTGTAGAAGATTGTTGCAGAGAGCAGAAGTTGGAGACTGAGGTTCAGAAGGATTGTTATAGAGAGTAGAGGTTGTAGATATGGGTTCAAAAGGTCTGATACAGATACCAGACGTTGGAGACTGGGGTGCAGAAGGACTGTTACAGAGAGCAGAGTTTGGAGAAAGGGTTACAGAAGGATCTTAAAGAGAGCAGAGTTTGGAGAGTGAGGTGCAGCAGAACTGTTACAGAGAGCAGAGTTTGGAGTCTGGGGTGCAGAAAGATCATTACAGAGCACAGAGTTTTCAGATTGAGGTGCAGAAGGACTGTTGCAGAGAGCAGTTGTCTGAGTCTCGGGTGCAGAAGGACTGTTGCAGAGAGTAGACTTTGGAGACTGGGGTGAAGAAAGAACGTTGTAGAGAGCACAGGTTTGAGACTGGGGTGCAGATGGATTTTTACAGAAAAGAGGTTGGAGATTGGGGTGCAGAAGGCCTGTTACAGACAGAAGAGTTTGGAGAAAAAGTGCAGAAGGACTGTTTTAGAGGAAAGAGTTTGGAGACTGGGTTGCAGAAAGATCTTACACAGCACAGAGATTGGAGACTGCATTGCAGAACGACTGTTACAGAGAGTGGAGGTTGGAGACTGAGGTGCAGAAGGATTGATATAGAGAGCAGATGTTGGAGACTGAGGTGCAGAAAGACTGCTGCAGATAGCAGAGGTTGGAGATTGGTTGTAATAGGACTGTTGGAGGGAACAGAGTTTGGAGATTGGGTGCAGAAGGAATGTTGCAGAGAGCAGAGTTTGGAGGCTGAGGTGCAGAAGGACTGTTACAGAGAGCACAGGTTGGAGACTGGGGTGCAGAAGTACTGATAGAGATAGCAGAGGTTGGGGACTGTGGGGCATAAGGAAAATTACAGAGAGCAGAATTTGGAGAGCGCAGTAGAGGAGACCTGTTACAGCAGCTGAGGTGGGAGACTGGGGTTGAGAAGGACTGTTTCAGAGTGCAGAGGTTGGAGACTGGTGTGCAGAAGAACTGTTGTAGAGAGCATAGGTTGGAGACTGGGGTGCAGAAGAACTGTCGCAAAGAGTAGATGTTGGAGACTGCGGTGCAGAAGGAATGTTACAGAGAGCAGAGGTTGGAGACTGGGGTGCAGAAGGACCGTTAGAGAGAGCAGAGTTTGTAGACTGCTATACAGAAGGACCTTTACAGAGAGCATAAGTTGGAGACTAGGGTACAGAAGGACTGTTGCAGAGAGCAGAGGTTGGAGACTGTGGTTCAGATGGACTGTTGAAGAGAACAAAGGTTAGAGAATGGGGTGTAGAAGGATTTTTGAAGACAGCAGAGGTTTGAGACTGAGATGCAAAAGGACTGTTACAGAGAGCAGAGGTTGGAGACTGGGGTGCAGAAGAACTGTTACAGAGAGCAGAGTTTTTAGAAAAGGTTGCACAGGGATCTTACACAGAGCAGAGGTTGTAGACCAAGGTGCAGCAGGACTGTTACAGAGAGCAGAGTTTGGAGACTAAGGTGCAGAAGGATCGTTTCAAAGAACAGAGTTTTCAAATTGAGGTGCAGAAGGATTTTGCAGAGAGCACAAGTTGGAGACTGGGGTGCAGAAAGACTGTTGCAGAAAGCAGAGTTTGGAGACTGGGGTGCAGAAAGATTGTTATATAGAAAAGATGTTAGAGAGTGGGGTGCAGAAGGCCTGTTACAGAGAGCAGCATTTGGTGAAGGGGTGCAGAAGTACTTTTACAGTGAGTAGAGTTTGAAAAATGAGGTGCAGAAGGACCGTTACAGAGAGTGGAGTTTGGAGACTGGGTTTCAGAGGGACTGCAGCAGAGAGCAGAGGCTGGACATAGGGTGTAGAAGGAGTGTTGCAGAGAGCATAGGTATGAGATTTGGGTGCAGAAGCACTGTTGCAGAGAGTAGAGTTTCTAGACTGCCTTTATGTAGGACTGTTACAGAGACAGAGTTTTGAGACTTCGGTGCAGAAGGACTGTTGCAGAGAGCAGATGTTGGAGACTGGGTTGCAGAAGGACTGTTGCAGAGAGCAGAGTTTGGAGATTGTGGTGCAGATGGACTGATACAGAAAGCAGAGTTTGGAGTCTCCGTTGCAGAAAAACTGTTGCAGAGAGCAGAAATTGGAGAATGGGGTGCAAAAGGCCTGATACCCAGAGCAGAGGTTGGAGACTGGGGTGCAGAAGGACTGTTACAGACAGCAGAATTTGGAGACAGGGTTGCAGAAGGATCTTACAGAGAGCAGAGTTGGAGACTGTGGTACAGCAGGACTGTTACAGAGAGCAGAGGTTGGAGACTGGGTTGCAGAATGATCGTTGCAGTGAACAGATTTTTCAGACTGAGGTGCAGAACGACTGTTGAAGAGAGCAGATATTGGAGCCTGGGGTGCAGAAGGACTTTTGCAGGGAGCAGAGGTTGGAGACTGGGGTGCAGAAGAATCGTTGTAGCGAGCAGAGGTTTGAGTCTGGCGTGAATAAGGACTGTTGCAAGAAAAGAGGTTGGGCAAGGGGTGCAGAAGGACAGTTACAGAGGGCAGAGTTTACAGACTGGGTTGCAGAAGGATCTTAAAGAGAGCAGATGTTGGAGACTGAGGTGCAGAAGTACTGTTACAGATAGCAGAGGTTGGATACTGGGGTGTAGAAGAACTTTTGCAGGCAGCAGAGGTTGGAGACTGGGATGCAGAAGGACTTTTGCAGAGAGCAGAGGTTGGAGTCTGTGGTCCAAAAGGATCATTGCAGAGAGCAGAGGTTGGAGACTGGGTTGCAGAAGGATTGTTACAGAGAGCAGACGTTTGAGACTGGTGTGCAGAAGGACTGTTGCAGAGAGCAGACATTGGGGACTGGAGTGCAGAAAGATCTTCGCAGACAGCAGTGGTTTGAGACCGGAGTCCAGAGGGACTGTAACAGAGAGTAGAGTTTCGAGACTGAGGTTCAGAAGGATCGATGTTGAGAGCTGAGTTTGGAGACTGAGGTGCAAAAGGACTGTTACAGAGAGCAGAAGTTGGAGACTAAGGTGCAAGAGGACTGTTACAGAGAGTAGAGGTGGGAGATTTGGGTGCAAAGAGCCTGTTACATAGAGCAGAGATTGAAGACTAGGTTGCAGAAGGATTGTTGTAGAGAGTAAAATTTTGAGACTGGAGTGCAGAAGGATTGTTATAAAAAACAGAGTTTGGAGACTGGGGTGCAGAAGGCCTGTTACGGAGAGCAGAGTTTGGACAGGGGTTTAGAAGTACATTTACAGAGAGTAGTTTGTGAAGACTGAGGTGCAGAAGAATCATTGCAGAGAGCAGAGGTTGGAGATTGAGGTGCAGAAGGATTGTTAAGGAGAACAGAGGTTGGAGACTTGGGTGCAGAGGGTCTGTTGCAGAGAGCAGAGGGTGGACACTGGGGTGTATAAGGACTGTAGCTGAGAGCACAGGTTCACATTGGGGTGCAGAAGGAATGTTGAAGAGAGCAGAGGTTGGAGACTGGGTTACAGATGGACTGTTACAGAGGCAGAGGTTGAAGATTTGGTGCAGAAGGTCCGTTGCAGAGAGAAGATGTTGGAAATTGGGGTGCAGAAGGACTGTTGCAAAGAGAAGAGTTTGTAGACTGAGGTGAAGAAAGACTCTTACAGAGAGCAGGTTTTGGAAAATGTGGTGCAGATGGACTGATACAGTAAGCAGAGTTAGGAGACTTGGGTGCAGAAGGACTGTTACAGAGAGCAGAGTTTTGAAAATGAGGTGCAGAAGGATCCTTGCTGAGAACAGAGATTTCAGACTGAGGTGCATAAGAACTGCTGCAGAGACCAGAGTTTGGAGACTGAGGTGCAGAAGGACTTTTACAGAGAGCAGAGATTGAAGACTGGGGTGCAGAAGGACCGTTACATAGAGCAGATTCTTGAGAGTGCACTACAGGAGGACTGTTACAGAGAGCAGAGGTTGAAGACTGGGGTGGAGAAGGACTGTTGCAGAGAGCTGAGGAAGGAGACTGGGGTGCAGAAGGATCGTTGTGGAGAGCAGAGTATTGAGACTGGTGTGCAGAAGGACTGTTACAGAGAACAGAGTTTGGAGAAGGGGTGCAGAAGGACTGTTGCAGGAAGCAGAGGTTTGAGACTTTGGTGCAGCAGGACTGTTGCAGACAGCAGAGATTGGAGACTGAGGTGCAGAAGAACTGTTACAGAGAGCAGAGGTTGGAGACTGGGGTGCTTATGGACTTATACAGAAAGCAAAGGTTAGAAACTGGGGTGCAGAAGGACCGTTACAGAGAGCAGATTTTGGAGACTACACTACAGGAGGACTGTTACAGAGAGCAGAGGTTGGAGACTAGCGTGGAAAAGTACTGTTTCAGAGTGCAGAGTTTGGAGACTGGGGTGCACAAGGATCATTTCAGAGAGCAGAGTTTTTAGACTGAGGTGCAGAACGACTGTTGCAAAGAGCAGATGTTGGAGACTGGGGTGCAGAGGACTTTTGCAGAGAGCAGATGTTGGAGACTGGGGTGCAGAAGAATTGTTACAGAGAGCAGAGTTTGGATACTGGGATTTAGAAGGACCATTGCAGAGATCAGAGTTTGGGAACTGAAGTAAAGAAGTCTCCTTGCAGAGAGAAGACTTTTCAGAATGAGGTTCAGGAGGACTGTTGCAGAGAGCAGATTTTGGAGACTGGGGTGAAGAAGGTTCGTTGCAGAGAGCAGAGGTTGGAGACTAAGGTGCAGAAGGACTGTTGCAGATAGCAGATGTTGAAGACTGGGGTGTAGAAGGACTGTTGCAGGTACAAGATTTTGAGACAGCTGTTCTGAAGGACTGTTGCAGAGAGCAGAGTTTGGAGACTGGGATGCAGAAGGACTGTTAAAGAGAGTAGAGGTTGGAGACTGAGGTACAGAAGGATTGTTACAGAGAGCAGAGTTTGGAGACTGGGGTGCAGAAGGATTGTTGCAGATAGCAGAGTTTGGAGACTGGGGTGTAGAAGGACTTTTGCAGGCAGCAGAGTTTGGCGACTGGGGTGCAGAAGGCTTTTGCAGAGACCAGAGTTTGGAGACTGAGGTACAGAAGGACTGTTACATAGAGCGGATGTTGGAGACTGGGGTGCAGAAGGACTGTTGCAGACAGCAGTGGTTTGAGACCGGGGTGCAGAAGGACTGTTACAGAGAGTAGAGTTTTGAGACTGAGGTCAGAAGGTTCGATGCAGAGAGCTGAGTTTGGAGAATGAGGTGCAAAAGGATTGTTGCAGAGAGCAGAGGTTGGAGACTGAGGTGCAAAAGGACTGTTACAGAGAGTAGAGGTGGGAAATTTGGGTGCAAATGTCCTGTTACAGAGAGCAGAGGTTGGAGACTGGGATGCAGAAGGTTCGTTGTAGAGAGCAAAATTTTGAGACTGGGGTGCAGAATGATTGTTATAAAGAACAGAGTTCAGAGACTGGGGTGCAGAAGGATTGTTAAGGAGAGCAGAGTTTGGAGACTGGGTTGCAGAGGGACTGTTGCAGAGAGCAGAGGCTAGACACTGGGGTGTATAAGGACTGTAGCGGAGAGCACAGGTTCACATTGGGGTGCAGAAGGACTGTTGAAGAGAGCAGAGTTTGGAGACTGGGTTACAGAAGGACTGTTACAGAGGCACAGGTTGAAGATTTGGTGGAGAAGGTCTGTTGCAGAGAGAAGATGTTGGAGATTGGGGTGCAGAAGGGCTGCTGCAGAGAGCAGAGTTTGTAGACAGAGGTGAAGAAAGACTCTTACAGAGAGCAGGTGTTGGAAATTGTGGTGCAGATGGAGTGATACTGTAAGCAGAGTTTGGAGACTGGGGTGCAGAAGGACTGTTACAGAGAACAGAGTTTTGCGAATGGGGTGCAGAAGGATCCTTGCCAAGAACAGAGATTTCAGACTGAGGTGCATAAGAACTGTTGCAGAGAGCAGAGTTTGGAGACTGAGGTGCAGAAGGACTTTTACAGAAAGCAGAGATTGGAGACTGGGGTGCAGAAGGACCGTTACATAGAGCAGATTTTTGAGAGTGCACTACAGGAGGACTGTTACAGAGAGCAGAGGTTGGAGACTGGGGTGGAGAAGGACTGTTGCAGAGAGCCGAGGAAGAAGACTGGGGTGCAGAAGGATCGTTGTGGAGAGCAGAGTATTTAGACTGGTGTGCAGAAGGACTGTTACAGAGAACAGAGTTTGGAGAAGGGGTGCTAAAGGACTGTTGCAGAGAGCAGAGATTGTAGACTGAGGTGAAGAAAGACTCTTACAGAGAGCAGGTGTTGGAAATTGTGGTGCAGATGGACTGATACAGTAAGCAGAGTTTGGAGACTGGGGTGCAGAAGGAGTGTTGCAGAGAGCAGAGTTTGTAGACTGAGGTGCAGAAGCACTGTTACAGAGAGCAGAGGTTGGAGAATAGGGTGCAAAAGACCTGTTACAGAGAACAGAAGTTTGAGACTGGGGTGCAGAAGGATCCTATTCGAGAACAGAGATTTCAGACTGTGGTGCAGAAGGACTGTTGCAGAGAGCAGAGTTTGGAGACTTAGGTGCATAATGACTGTTAAAGAGAGATGAGATTGGAGACTGGGGTGAAGAAGGACCGTTACATAGAGCAGATTTTTGAGAGTGCACTACAGGAGGACTTTTACAGAGACCAGAGGTTGGAGTCTGGGGTGGAGAAGGACTGTTGCAGAGAGCCGAGGAAGGAGACTGGGGTGCAGAAGGATCATTGGGGAGAGCAGAGTATTGAGACTGGTGTGCAGAAGGACTGCTGTGGACAGCAGAGTTTGGAGACTGAGGTGCAGAAGGACTGTTACAGAGAGCAGAGTTTGGAGTCTGGGGTGCAGATGGACTGATACAGAAAGCAGAGGTTAGAGACTGGGGTGCAGAATGACCGTTACAGAGAGCAGATTTTGGACACTACAGTACAGGAGGACTGTTACAGAGTGCAAAGGTTTGAGACTGGGGTGGATAATGACTGTTTCAGAGTGCAGAGTTTGGAGACTGGTGTTCACACGGATCATTTCAGAGAGCAGAGTTTTTAGACTGAGGTGCAGAACAACTGTTGCAGAGAGCAGATGTTGGAGACTGGGGTGCAGAAGGACTTTTGCAGAGAACAGATGTTGGAGACTGGAATGCAGAAGGATTGTTACAGAAAGCAGAGTTTGAATACTGGGGTTCAGAAGGACCATTTCAGAGATCAGAGTTTGGGAACTGAGGTAAAGAAGGATCGTTGCAGAGAGCAGAGTTTTCAGACTGAGGTGCAGAAGGACTGTTGCAGAGAGCAGATGTAGGAGACTGGGGTAAAGTAGGTTTGTTGCAGAGAGCAGAGGTTGGAGACTTATGTGCAGAAGGATTGTTGCAGATAGCAGAGGTTGGAGACTGGGGTGTAGAAAGACTCTTGCAGGGACAAGATTTGAGACAGCGGTTCTGAAGGACTGTTGTAGAGAGCAGAGTTTGGAGACAGAGATTCATAAGGACTGTTACAGAGAGTAGATGTTGGAGACTGAGGTACAGAAGGATTGTTACAGATAGCAGAGTTTGGAGACTGGGGTGTAGAAGGACTTTTGCAGGCAGCAGAGATTGGAAACTGGGGTGCAGAAAATCTTTTTCAGAGAGCAGAGTTTGGAGACTGAGGTACAGAAGGACTGTTACAGAGAGCAGATGTTGGAGACTGGGGTGCAGAAGGACTGATACAGAAAGTAGAAGTTTGAGACTGGGGTGCAGAAGGATCCTTACAGAGAGCAGAGGTTGGAGATAGCAGTACAGAAGGAATGTTACTTAGAGAAGAGGTTGGAGACTGGGGTGGAGAAGGACTGTTTCAGAGAGTAGATGTTGGATACTGGGGTGCAGAAGAACTGTTGCAGAGAACAGAATTTGGAGACTAATGTGCAGAAGGATTGTTGCAGGAAGCAGATTTTGGAGACTGAGGTGCTGAAGGAATCTTGCAGACAGCAGAGGTTTGATAATGGGGTGCAGAAGGACCGTTGCAGAGAGCAGAGTTTGGAGACTGCAGTACAGAAGGACTGTTGAGAGGTGAGATGAAGTACAGAAGGACTGTTGAGAGGTTAGATAAAGAAGGACTGTTACAGAAAGCAGAGTCTGTAGACTTGCATGCAGAAGGATCATTGCACAGAGCAGAGTTTTCAGACTTAGGTGAATAAGGACTTATTCAGAGAGCAGATGTTGGAGACTAGGGTGCAGAAAGACTTTTGCAGAGAGCTGAGGTTGGAGACTGGGTTTCAAAAGGATCGTTGTAGCGAGCAGAGGTTGGAGACTGGGGTGCAAAAGGATTGTTACAGAGAGGAGAGGATCAAAAATGGGGTGCAGAAGGACGATTGCAGAGAGCAGAGTTTGGGGACTGATGTGCAGAAAAATTGTTACAGAGAACAGATTTTGGAGACTAGGGTGCAGAAAGACTTTTACAGAGAGCTGAGGTTGGAGACTGGGTTTCAAAAGGATCATTGCAGAGAGCAGAGGTTGGAGACTGGGGTGCAAAACGATTGTTACAGAGAGGAGAGGATCAAAAATGGGATGTAGAAGGACGATTGCAGAGATCAGAGTTTGGGGACTGATGTGCAGAAAAATTGTTACAGAGAACAGAAGTTGGAGACTGGGGTGCAGAAAGACTTTTGCAGAGAGCTGAGGTTGGAGACTGGGTTGCAAAAGGATCATTGCAGAGAGCAGAGGTTGGAGACTGGGGTGCAAAACGATTGTTACAGAGAGGAGAGGTTCAAAAATGGGGTGCAGAAGGACGATTGCAGAGAGCAGAGTTTGGGGAATGATGTGCAGAAAAATTGTTACAGAGAACAGAAGTTGGAGACTGGGGTGCAGAAAGACTGTTTCAGAGATCAGAGTTTGGAGACTGGGGTGCAGAAGGAATTTTGCAGAATGCAGAGGTTGGAGACTGGTTTGCAGAAAGACTGTTGCAGAGAGCAGAAGTTGGAGACTGAGACGCAGATGGACTGTTACACAGAGCAGACGTTGGAGACTGGGGTGAAAAATGATGATATAGAAAGCAGAGGTGGGAGACTGGGGTGCAGTAGGACAGTTACAGAGAGCAAAGGTTGGAAACTGGCGTGCCGAAGGATTGTTTCAGAGAGCAGAGTTTGGAAACTAAGGTGCAGAAGGATCTTACAGAGAGCAGAGGTTAAAGACTTGCGTGCAGAAGGACTTTTGCAGAGAGAAGTGGTTGGAGACTGTGTAGCAAATGATCGTTGCAGAGAGGAGATGTTAGAGACTGGGGTGCAGTAGGAACATTGCAGAAGTCAGAGTTTGGGAACTGAGGTGCAGAAGGATTGTTGGAGATTACAGTAGTTGGAGACTGGGGTGCAGAAGGACTGTTCCAGAGAACAGAGTTTGGAGACTGCGGTGCAGAAGGCCTGTTACAGAGAGCAGAGTTTGGTGAAGGGATGCAGAATGACTGTTACAGAGGGAAGAGTTTGGAGACAGGGGTGCAGAAAGACTGTTTCAGAGAGCAGAGTTAAAGACTGAGGTGCAGAGGGATCGTTACAGAGAGCAGAGGTAGGAGACTGGGGTCAGAAATACAGTTACCGAGAGCACAATTTGGAGACTGTGGTGCAGAAGAACTGTTACAGAGAGCAGATGTTTCAGACTGGGGTGCAGAATAACTGATACGGAAAGTAGAGTTTGAAGACTGGGGTGCAGGAAAACTGTTACCGAGAGCAGAGTATGTAGCTTGGGGTGCAGAAAGACTGCTGCAGAGAACAGAGGTTGGATACTGGGGTGTAGAAGGGCCATTGCAGAGAGATGAGGTTGGAGACTGTGATGCAGAATGAGTGTTACAGAGAGCAATGTTTGGAGAACGGGGTGGAGAAGGATCTTACAGAGAGCAGAGTTTGCAGACTGGGGTGCAGAAGGAGTCTTGCAGAGAGCAGAGGTTGGAGACTGAGTTGCAGAAGAATCGTTGCAGAGAGAAGAGGTTGGAGACTGGGGTGCAGAAGGCCTGTTACAGAGAGCAGACTTTGGAGACTGATTTGCAGAAGACCTGTTACAGAGAGCAGATGTTTGAGACTGGGGTGCAGAAGGATTGTTACAGATACCACAGTTTGAAGACTGGGGTTTAGAAAGATTGTTGCAGAGAGCAGGGGATTCAGAGAGAGTCTTAGAAGGACTTTTACAGAGAGCAGAGTTTGGAATTTGAGGGGCAGAAGGAATGTTTCAGAAAGCAGAGTTTGGAAATTGGGGTGCAGAAGTAACGTTATAGGGAGAAGAGGTTGGAGACTGCGGTACAGAAGGACTGTTACAGAGAGCAGAGTTTGGAGACTGGGATGCAGAATGCCTGTTACAGAGAGCAGACGTTGGAAACAGAGGTGCAGAAGGATTGTTACAGAGAGTAGAGATTGGAGACTGGGGGGCAGGAAGACCATTACAGAGAGCAAAGGATGGAGACTGAGGTGCAGAAGGACTTTTACAAAGAGCAGAGCTTGTAGACTGAGGTGCAGAGCGATAGTTCCAGAAAGAAGTGTTTTGAGACTGCGGTGCAGAAGGACTGTTACAGAAAGCAGAGTTTGGCAATTGGGGAGCAGATCGACCGTTACAAAGAGAAGAGGTTGGAGACTGTGATAAAAAAGGACTTTTACAGAGAGCAGAGTTTGGAGACTGGATAGAAGAAGGATCATTGCAGAGAGCAGATGTTGGAGACTGGGGTGCAGAAGGACTGTCACAGAGAGCACAGGTTAGATAACTGGGTTGTAAAAGAAATGTTGCAGAGAGCAGAGTTGAAGACTTGGGTGCAGAAAGACTTATACAGAGAGCAGAGGACGGAGACTGGGGTGAAGAAGAACCATTACATATTGCAGAGGTTGGATACTTAGGTTCAGAATGACTTTTACAGAGAGGAGAGGTTGGAGACATGGGTGTCAAAGGATTCTTACAGAGAGCAGAGGATGGAGACTGGGGTTCAGTAGAACTGTTAGAGAAAGCAGAGGTTGGAGACTGTGGTGCAGAAGGCCTGTTATAGAGAGCAGAGTTTGGACATGAGGTTCAGAAGGATGGTTACAGAGAGCAGAGGTTGGACACTGATATGCAGAAGGATTGTTACAGAGAGCTGAGCTTGAAGACTTGGGTTTAGAAGGACTGTTGCAGACAGCAGAGTTTGGAGACTGGGGTGCAGAAGGACCGTTGCAGCGAGCAGATATAGGAGAATGGGATGCAGAAGGATCGTTGCAGAGAGCAGAGGTTGGAGACTGAGGTGCACAAGGATCGCTACAGAGAACAGAGTTTGGAGACCGGGGTGCAGTAGGATATTTTCAGAGAGCCCAGGTTAGAGACTTTGGTGCAGGAGAAATGTTGGAAAGAGTAGAGGTTGGAGACTGGGGTGCAGAAGAACTGTAGCAAAGAGCAGAGGTTGGAGACTGGGGTGTAGAAGGACTGTTGCAGAGAGCAGAGGTTGGAGTCTGAGGTGCAGAAGGACTGTTACAGAGAGCAGAGGTTTTAGACTGGGGTTCAGAATAACTTACGGAAAGTAGAGTTTGAAGACTGGGGTGCAGAAGGACTGTTACAGAGAGCAGTGTTTGTAGCCTGGGGTGCAGAAGGACAGATGCAGAGAACAGAGGTTGGATACTGGGATGCACAAGGGCCGTTGCAGAGAGATAAGTTTGGAGACTGAGGTGCAGAATTACTGTTACAGAGAGCAAAGTTTGGAGAACGGGGTACAGAAGGATCTTACAGAGAGCAGACGTTGGAGACTGGGATGCAGAAGGATCATTGCAGAGATCAGAGGTTGGAGACTGGCGTGTAGAAGGACTTTTGCAGAGAGCAGAGGTTGGAGACTGGGGTGCAGAAGGCCTGTTACAGAGAGCAGAGTTTGGAGACTGTTGTTTAGAAGGATTGTTGCAGAGAGCAGAAGTTTCAGACTGAGGATTAGAAGAACTGTTACAGAGAGCAGAGGTTGGAAATTGTGGTGTAAAAGGACCGTTATAGAGAGAAGAGCTTGGAGACTGCCATACAGAAGGACTGTTACAGAGAAGAATTTGTAGACGGGGTGCAGAAGAACCTTTGCAGAGAGAAGATATTTGAGACTGAGATGCAGAAAGATTGTTACACAGAGCAGAGATTGGAGACTGGGGTGCAGAAGGACAATTACAGAGAGCAAAGAATGAAGACTGAGGTGCAGAATGACTGTTACAGTGAGCAAGGTTAAAAGGACAGGGTGCAGAAGGATCTTACAGAGAGCAGATGTTTGAGACTTGGGGGCAGAAGGACTCTTGCAGAGAGCAGAGTTTGGAGACTGAGTTGCAGAAGTTTCGTTGCAGAGTGAAGAGTTTGGAGACTGGGGTGCAGAAGGCCTGTTACAGAGAGCAGACTTTGGAGACTGGGGTTTAAAATGATTGTTGCAGAGAGCAGAGGTTCCAGACTGAGGCTTAGAAGAAATGTTACAGCGAGCAGAGGTTGCAGTCTCAGATGCAGAAGGACTGTTTCAGAAAGCAGAGGTTGGCAATTGGGGTGCAGAAGGACCATTATAGAGAGAAGAGGTTGGAGACTGCGGTACAGAAGGACTGTAACAGAGAGCAGACTTTGGAGACAGAGGTGCAGAAAGATTGTTACAGAGAGCATAGATTGGAGACTGGGGTGCAGAAGGACCATTACAGAGAGCAAAGGATGGAGACTGAGGTGCAGAAGGACTTTTACAGACAGCAGAGGTGGAGACTGAGGTACAGAAGGATCATTGCAGAGAGAAGAGTTGGAGACTGGGGTGCAGAAGGACTGTTACAGAAAGCAGAGGTTGGCAATTGGGGAGCAGATGAACCGTTACAAAGAGAAGAGGTTGGAGACTGCGATACAAAAGGTCCTTTACAGAGAGCAGAGTTTGGAGACTGGGTAAAAGAAGTATCATTGCAGAGAGCAGATGTTTGAGACTAGGGTGCAGAAGGACTATAACAGAGAGCAAAGGTTGGAGACTGTGGTGCAGAAGAAATGTTGCAGAGAGCAGAGTTAGGAGACTTGGGTGCAGAAGGACTTATACAGAGAGCAGAGGTTGGAGACTGGGGTGCAGAAGGATCGTCGTAGAGAGCAGAGTTTGAAAAGTAAGGTGCAAAAGGATCGTTACATTGAGCAGAGTTTGGTAACTGGGGTGCAGAAGAACTGTTGCAGAGAGCAGAGGTTGGTGACTGGGGTGCAGAAGGACTGTTACATAGAGCAGAGTTTGGAGACTGGGGTGCAGAAGGACTGTTGCAGAGAGCCGAGGTTGGAGACTGAGGTTAAGAAGGATCGCTTCAGAGAGAAGAGGTTGGAGACAAGGGTGCAAAAGACCTGTTACAGAGAGCAGAGATTAAAGACCGGGGTGCAGAAGGCCTGTTAGAGAGAGAAGAATTTGCAGACTGGGGTGCAGAAGGACTGTTGCAGAGAGCAGAGGTTTGAGACTTAGGTTCAGGAGGACTGTTACAGAGAGCAGAGGTTGGAGACTGGGGTGCAGAATAACTGATATGGAAAGTAAAGTTTGGAGACTGGGGTGCAGAAAAACCGTTACACACAGCAGAGGTTGGAGACTGCAGTACAGAAGAACTGTAACAGAAAGCAGAATTTGGAGCCTGGGGTGCTGAGGACTGTTGCAGAGAACAGAGGTTGGAAACTGGGGTGCAGAAGGAATGTTGCAGAGAGCAGAGGTTGGAGACTGCGGTACAGAAGAACTGTTACAGAGAGCAGATTTTGGAGCCTGGGATGCAGAAGGATTGTTACAGATAGTACAGATTGGAGACTGGGGTGCAGAAGGATCGTTGCAAAGAGCAGAGGTTTCAGACTGAGTCTTAGAAGGATTGTTACACAGACAGAGGTTGGAGTCTGAGGTGCAGTAGGACTGTTACAGAGAGCAGAGTTTGGAGACTGGGGTCCAGAAAAACTACTAAAGAGAGCAGAGGTTGGAGACTGAGGGGCAGAAAGATCACTTCTGAGAGCACAGATTTGAGATTGAGGTGCAGAAAGACTTGTAGAGAGGGGAGATGTTGGAGACAGGGGTGCAAAAGGATTATTACAGAAAGACGAGGAAGGAGACTGGGGTGCAGAAGGATCGTTGCAGAGAGCAGAGGTTGGAGAATGAGGTGCAGAAGGATCGCTGAAGAGAACAGAGGTTGGAGATTGGGGTGCAGCAGGACAGTTACATAGAGCAGAGGTTGAAGACTGAGGTGCAAAAGGATCGTTGCAGAGAGAAGATGTTCAGACTGAGGCTTAGAAGGACTGTTACAGAGAGCAGAGGTTGGAATCTGAGGTGCAGAAAAACTGTTACAGAATGCAGAGGTTGGCAATTGAGGTGCAGAAAAACCATTATGGAGAGAAGAGGTTGGAGACTGCGGTACAGAAGGACTGTTAGAGAGAGCAGAGTTTCGAGACTTTGGTGCAGAAGGACCATTGTAGAGAGCAGATGTTGGAGACTAGGGTGCAAACGGACTGTTACAGAGAGCAGACGTTTGAGAATAAGGTGCAGAAGATTGTTAGAGAGAGCAGAGGTTGGAGACTGGGGTACAGAAGGACCATTACAGAGAGGAAAGTTTGGAGACTGAGGTGCAGAAGAACTTTTACAGAGAGCATAGTTTTGATAATGGGGTGAAGAAGGACTGTTAGAGAGAAGAGAGGTTGGAGAAAGGGATGCAAAAGAATCTTACAGAGAGCAGAGTCTGGAGACTGGGGTGCAGAAGGACTGTTGCAGAGAGTAAAGGTTGGAAACTAAGGTGCAGGAGGATCGTTGCAGAGAGAAGATTTTGGAGACTGGCGTGCAGAAGGACTGTTACAGAGAGCAGAGATTCGAGATTGGGGTGCAGAAGAACTGTTACAGAAAGCACAGGTTAAAGACTTGGGTGCAGAAACCCTGTTACAGAGAACAGAGGTTGGATACTGAGGTGCAGAAGGACTGTTACAGAGAGCAGAGGTTGGAGACTGAGGTGCAGGATTGGTACAGAGAGAAGAGGTTGGAGACTGAGGTTTAGAAGCACTGTTACAGAGAGCATAGGTTAGAATCTCTGGTTCAGAAGGATCGTTGCAGAGAGCCGAGGTTGGAGACTGAGGTGCAGAAGGATCCTTACAGAGAGCAGAGTTTGGAGACTGGGATCAGAAAGACAGTTACAGAGAGCACAGTTTGGGGACTAGGGTTTAGAAGAAATGTTGCAGTGAACAGAGATTGGAGACTGGTGTGCTGAAGACCTGTTACAGAGAGCAGATGTTGGAGACTGGGGTGCGGAAGGACTGTTACAGATAGCACAGTTTATAGACTGGCGTGCAGAGGGATATTATACAGAGCAGAGTTTTGAGACTGAGGTGCAGAAGGACTGTTACAAAGAGCAGAGTTTAGAGACTGTGTTGCAGAATGATTGTTGCAGAGAGCAGAGTTTTCAGACTATAGTGCAGAAGGACTGTTTCAGAGAGCAGATGTTCGAGAGTGGGGTGCAGAAGAACTCTTTCAGAGAGCAGAACATGGAGACTAGAATGCAGAAGGATTTTTGCAGGGAGCAGAGGTTTGAGACTTTGGTGCAGAAGGCCTGTTACAGATATTACAGTTTGGAGACTGGTGTGCTAAAGCATATTATAGATAGCAGACGTTGGAGACTGAGGTGCAGAATGATCGTTGCAGAGAGCAGATTTTTTAGACTGAGGTGCAGAAGGACTGTTGCAGAGAGGAGATGTTAAAGACTGGGGTGCAGAAAGAGTGTTTCAGAGACTAGAACTTGGAGACTGGGGTGGAGAAGGATTGTTGCAGAGAGCAATGGTTAAAGACTGCAGTGTAGAAGGACTGTTATAGGCAGCAGAGGTTATAGACTGGGGTGTAGTAGGCCTGGTACAGAGAGCAGAGCTTTGACACTGTGGTGCAGAATGATTGCTGATAGTTGGTGAGCCTCTTTCTGGACACCTTCTTTTCCACACAGTCCATCAGGCCCTCTCTCCTCACCCTGCTCTCTTTTGGCTTTATGAGCACCTGTGACTTCCACAGTCACTCTAAGCCATGACTCCCAGGCCTATCTCCTGGGAACCTGTCCCGCTGCCTCCTGGAATCTCCTCGGGGAGACCCCGAAGGTACCCAGACTCCAGGCCCATCATCCTTCCCTCCTTTTCTCTCCCCAGACACGCTCTTTCTCATTTTTTTATGTTTTAATGAGTGATCCCACTGCCACTCAGCTACCCCACAGACCAGGTGCCCTCTTGTGTCCTCGTCACGAGGACATTAAAGTGCTCCACCCAGGGCTCCTCTTCTGAGCTTTTCTCCAAGCTCCAAATGTCACATCTTCAGTTACCAGGTATTTCCTTTTAATCTTGTTTTGGCACCCGATTACTCTCCCAGACTACATGAAGGTATTCTAACAAAAGCACATGGATTGTAGGAACTATTATGGCTTAGAAATAAGGTATCCCCCCACCAAAAGCACAGGGTCAGCCACAGTAGCAGTGTTCAGAGGTGAAATGATTAGACTGTGAGACTTGTGACCTAATCTGTGGATCCATCCATTTTGTGGGTTAATTATCTGAAAGGCCCAATGTACTGAGAGGAGTGTGGGAAGGTGAATTGTGGCTGGGGACATACCCTGACGAATCACATCTTGTCCCCTGTAAACTGTCTCCTCCTGTCCCCTCCCCCGCCCCAATCTTCTGGCTGCCATGAGCTAGGGAAGCTTTCCCCCTTGTTCCCTTCCACATTAGTTACCCACTTCATCTCAGGCAGGCAGCAATGGTCAGCTGGCCCCAGAACAAACCTCCAAGCCAGGAAGCCAGAGTGCATCTCCCCCTTTGGCTTGTTCTGGTCAGGCCTGTGGTAACTGTGGCAACCGTGGACTGACCCAGGGAGTAGGTGTTATGAGTGGATTGGACCCACAACCGTTTCCTAAATCCACAGATTCCGTCATTTTCAGAGCTCAAGCCATTTCCTTCTGGATGGCCTGTATCCACCCTGCCCTCACCTAAAATGTGATCTACAAGTAATTATTGAGATTCTCCAGCCGTCCTGGTCCTGCCCATTTGCACACCACAGCTAGCTCCTAGGCAGCCAGACCCATTGACCTCCTGCTGCCCACTGAGGAGAGAAGAGAGATTTTCTGAGGACCCTGTTAGAAGTCCACTCTTATTTTTTTTTTTAAAGACCACACTCAGAGGGCATGTTTAAGGCAGTCTTTTACATGCATCTTTAAGAAATCAGACTCACAATTATGTCTGTGATTCTCTCCAAGGCTCCAATAACCAGCGCTCTACTCCCTACTTCTATGAGATCAACTTTTTAGCTTCCACAAAGAAGTGAAAAACTGCTATTTCTCTTATGTGTCTGGCTTATTTCACTAAATATCATATCTCCCATGAGCTAGTTTTAAATAGAAACTGCACAAAAAATTCTTTTATGTATGTCAGATTTAAATTTTATTCTGAAGAGATAATTCGAAATGGTCACATATGTTTACATAGGAAAATGTTCATTAAAATATTTAAAGGACTGGAGATGATCTGAATGTTTAGCCAAAGGGGAGAGATTAAGTTTATTTAAGAGAGATGTAAGTTTATTGATCATCTCAATAGATGCAGAAAAAGCATTTAACATGATATAGCACCGCTACCTGTCAAAACAGTAGAAACACTAGGGACAGAAGAAACTTTGTAAAAGCATTGTAAAAGCTATCTATGCTAAACCCAAGGCAGCATCATTCTAAGTGAAGAAAGGTTGAAATCATTCACTCTAAAAACTGGAAGCAGAGAGGGTGCCCCCTCTTTCACCACTTCTATTCAACTTTATCCTTGAAATAGCCAGAGCCAATGGACAAAAGAAAGAAATTAAAGGTATACAAATAGGTCAAGAAGAATTCAAATCTCACTCTTTGCTGATAGGATCATGTCATCTTCTTAAATTTTTTATTAGAGCATAATAGTTATACATAGAAGTTGGGTTGATTTGGAAAAGATCTTACGTGCATGGAATCTGATTTACTCCATTCAGTCCCCACCCCACATCTCCCTCCTCTTCTCGCCCCCATTCTCCTTTCTCTACTGATCTTTCTTTGGGTCATTTATCTGCTAATTTCTGACTGGTGCTTTCTACATATACATACAGGTGCAGTCTCCTGTTTTAGACTTCCATGTGCACATAACATGATCTGCGTAAAGACTTTTCACATTTCCTTCCTTCCCAAAACTCTCCGCCCTCTCATTCTTCTTCTACTCCACTGATCTTCGCCGTATACTTAAGATAGCCAGTCCAACCCCACTTCATCAACTTCTTTCCTCTATTTTGCTCTGGCCCTGATAATTTCAGCATTGTACAGAAAGAGTTAACTCCTGCCTTTCTGAACACAGAGATCAAGATTGATGTAAAATGAGAAAAAATCTACATTGGAAAACACTGAAAGCAACACCGACTGCTTCTACAGATTATGACTCTGCTTTGTAAATTTTTTTCTTAACATTTGCAATGAAAATAAACTTCTCCAAAAATCCTATGTTTACATAAAAGGACAACAGGAGACAGAGATTACTGAGACAGTGAGAAATGACTTCACACCATGATGAGGTCGAATGGCTTTCTGTTGGCTTCTAGCAATTCTCTGGTTACTCCCATGCACCATCACCCCATGCAAATGTGTGCGGCTCCATGGGTCTGATTCCGTGAGACCAGACCCCCAGGTTATCAGTCTCCTGGCTGCTTTTCATTCGATATTATTTGCCATGTTCCTGCAGATTAACAAGCCTGTTTAAGGTACTCTCTGTCCATTTTCATCATGGTCTCTTTTTCTCTGTTTTGTAGTTATGACAACATTGGAAATGAGCAATCAATCATTTGTCACTGAATTCATCTTCTTGGGATTTTCAAAACACTCCAACCTACAGGGCTGGTTCTTCCTGCTTTTTCTGGTCATTTACCTTACCACTCTCGTGGGTAACATGCTCATAATAGTGGCAACCAGGGTAAGTCCTGCTCTCCACACTCCAATGTACTTTTTCCTCAGCAATTTGAGCTTTTTAGACGTCTGCTACACATCCACCACCCTCCCAGTACTGCTGGTGAACTTTTTCTGGGAGAAGAAGGCCATTTCTCATGAGGGCTGCCTTTCCCAGATCTTCTTCTTGGTGACAAGTGCTTGCACAGAAGGCGTCTTACTGGCTGTGTGGCCAGTATGACTGCTGTGTAGCCACCTGCCGTCCTCCTCAGGACCCAGTCATCATGAGAGTGAAGGTCTGTGTTGGCCTGGTGACTGGGTCCTGGCTGTGTGGGCTGGTGAATTTGGTCACACACATAATGCTGGCCATCACACTCACTCTGTGTGGCCCCCACCAGATCAGCCACTTTCTCTGTGACACCCCATTGCTCCTAAAGCTCTCCTGCTCAGACACCTCTGTCAACGAGTCTGCGCTCCATGTTGTCAGTGCCACCATGAGCCTGAGCCCCTGCCTCTTCACTGCAGGCTCCTACACACTCATCATGGTGGCCATTCTGGAGATTCCCTCTGCCTATGGCAGGAAGAAGGCCTTCTCCACCTGTACATCCCCCCTCACTGTTGTGGTGGTTTTCTATGGAACAGCCAACTTCCACTATGACAGGCCCAGAGAAGGCTGGACACAGACAACCTTGTCTCTGTGCTCTTCTGTGTGGTGACCCCCATGTTGAAGCCCATCATTCACAGCCTGAGAAGCAACGAGGTCCAGATTGCCCTGAGGAAGCTGGCTGGGAGACAGACTGTATAGTGAGATTAGAACTAGATAATGGTTTCACTCTAGGAAATGTCTTAGTTGTAGAAAAATGTGAACTCTTCAGCAGCAATTAAAAGAGTGCTCTCTTCATACACAGTGTCTCATGACCACTGTGGGGCCCTTCCAATTAGGGGAAGCACACTGTGCTAAGTATGTGACACATTGTGACCTCACCTGGGTACTCTAATCCACAGGTATTTCAAAATATTTTTATTACTTTTCTCTCCAAAAAAAGCCTATACCCAAAGCAGTCAATCTCCTTTCTCCCAATATTGCAGCTCTAGCCAACACTAGTGAATGTGAAGTGCTATGTGCAATGTGACTTTGACTTGCATTTTCCTAATGAATCTTGATTCTAAGTATTAAATAAACACCATTTCTGTGTTTCTCCTTCACATGTGGAAAGACCCATGTATACACTCGAGTTTCTGTGGATATTTTTAATGAAGTAATACCATTTATGCCTTTTGGATCTGACTCCTTTCACTTAGGATGTTTGCAAATTTCAGTTATATTGTAGCTTGTATAAGTATTTTAGTTTATTCCTCCTTATTTTGACTGATTTCCATCTTATGAAAATGCCACATTTCTCTGTTCATTTCCCACAGACACAATGTAAAAATTACTATAAATAGTAATTTTTACTTTGTGTCTGTGTTGATGTCATACTGCAGATTGAACCCGGAGCCTCCTGCACACTAAACAATGTTCTACCACTAAGCAAAAGCCAAACCCTTTTAAAAATTTTGTTTTGAGACAGGGTCTTGTAAATTTGCCCAGGTTGTTTCTGAATTTATTATCCTCCTGCCTCAGCTTCTTGAGTAGCTAGATTACAGAAATACCTGGTCATTTTCAGATTCGTATATATAATATGAACCTTATATATAATATGAACATTATATGAACATTCATGTACAAATCATTGTTGGACAACTTTTTTATTTATCTTGAGTTTGTAAGTAGGAGTTGAAGAGGTGGATCGTTAACTCCATATTTAACTTTCTGAAGAAGTTTCATATCATTTTCAGACCAGTGTAACCAGCTTATTTTATTATTAAGAGTGGTGAGTAAAGCTTCTTATTTCCTCACTCCCTTAACAACACATCATTATCATTCCTTTTATTGTGACGACCCTGGAATGTGTGAAGTGCTTTATCAAATGTGCTTTAGCTTTGCCTTTCCCTGATGGCTTATCATTCTAAGATCTTTTAGGAGTACTGTTAATGTGTCTCTCCTAAGCATGAGGAAAACCCCATTGTATTATTGGAAATTTTAAGTTTTAGAGACTTACCTCTTTATCTAATACTTTTATTTTTATTTTTGTGCAGTAAAATACTACAAGACTTTCAATCTTGTTGTTTTTTTCTCCATCTGTGCCCGAAAGAGCTGTTTGATGACTCTTTTTTTCCCCTACTTTTAAATTCCATAGCAAACAATTTCTTCACCAGGTCATGAGCATCAGCAGGATCATAAAATTAAGGGGCACGAAGTCATACAGGGTTTGGTAAGGGATCAGCCCTTAGCAGGAGTGGATCAGCTGAAGATAGTGGGGATGCTTTTAATATAGTGGCTTCTGATATCTGTCTATCTGGCAAAGTATGTAACATGAAGGAAAAACTTCATATGCCGTACGAAATCCATCCCAATAAGTGTACACCCACCCTGACCTCTTCTCTCCCTAGCGGGAAAAAAAAGGCAGACTTGAGGTTTCAGCCACCCATAACTTCTTAGCAGAAATCTCACTCTGAATTTCACTCACCCACATCCAAGAAGAGAGAGGACGCTGATCTTCTCTCTGCATGCTGGGAACAGGTTATTGCCAAGACTTTAATGAATCCAACAGCGAATTAACTGCTCTCCATTGTTGCAGTTGAACTCAAGCCGTTGCCCTTGAGTTGTGTTTTCACACTGAGGAGTCCCAGAGCAGCTGCAGAGGAAAAGGCTCCATGCATATTCCCAACAGGTCAGCCCCAGACCTCTATAAATGTCCATCACAGGAAAATAAATTGTGAGAGATCAGAGGATTTTGACTCCTTCATGAGGCCACAGATATGCGACAGGCAACTTTCAGAATAACAGGTCCGTTTTGTGGTGAATGGAGACCAACAGCCAGTTTTACCAAGAGCTTTCTTTGCAGCACAGGTGCTAGTATGGAGAGCAGCAAGGGCCACACCAAAACCAGAAATCTACGCCTCTCTGTGAGAGTTGCTGGTAAGTAGTTTATTTACCATCACAATTTTCAAAAACACTATCCCAGAATCAGGATATACCTACACCTTAAAAACATATTACAGAATAGTGTACATATTTTCATTACCATTTTGATGGCATTTATGTAATGACCTATCATAGCACCTTTTCTATGTGTGTCTATTTTCCAAAATACTACTTGTATTGCCAGAGTAGAAATAACTTCAGAGGTTATCACAAAACCTGAGGGATTTAGCATGATGCCTCCAGTACTGGAAGAAAAGCCAAAACATAACCAGAAACCCTGGGATGCCTAAATTTTTTAAGTGAGATGATGTGTGTGGAAAGTTACTTATGGTAAACAATAGATAATGCTAAGTGTTAATCCTCTTCTTTTGATCAGCAGGACAAAAAGAAATAATTTTTAGGGAGAAAGTATATGGACACATTCCCATTATGATACAATATAGCATAACAATAGACCTACCAGAATATCTTTTTAAATAAAAATCATTATTGTAGAAGAAGTTATGTTTAGAAACGTATTCATTCACTAACTAGGGGTTTTCATCTTTATCTTACAACACATGGATGCTTGGGGAGGGGAGTTGCAAGCAATTTATTCACTGTAATAAATCCCTGAAGCTTGTGAGTAATCTACTTTATACACAACCCTCCTCCTTTAGAAATATTATATTTTGGGGTCACTCATAAGTGACTTCATTCTTGGTCACCTGACTTTGTGATGACTGATTTGGAAAGAAAGATGCAGAGCTGCTTGTTCTGTGGGAACTGAGCCGATGGTCTCCATAAGGGATATATTTAGGAGACAGGAGACACTGAGTTCCTCAGAAGCCGCTGGGCTATGCTGCCTCTCTTATGCCCACAGAGGCTTTATTTTTCTCAGCAAGATATCTGCACCAAAGCCACTGAACAGAAATGTCCTCTCGCCTCTCTCAAGTCTCTGTTAGATCCTTTAGGTCCCACACAGTACCATCTTTAAAGAATCTTTTAAAAACTCTTCTTCATGAATGTACTTGACAGACCTTCTCCATTCTTCAAACATTTACTGAGTGCACATTTACACAAGGTGTTTCCCTAGTGTTTAGAACACAATTGAGAGGCCAAAGCAGGACCTGGAGAAGCACATATTCGAGATGGAATGAGGGGCTTTGACAAGTATTAAATGCTCCATTCCCAGAGCTGCCAGAGCAAACACTAAGAGAAAATAATGATAATTTGTAGATTACATAGAATTGTTACCAAGTTTCCTGCACATATTGAGTTCATCTTCCCATTAGATTGTAAGTTGGTTGAAGGACAGTGTCAGAGACCAGCTCCAAAAGGGGGTCTCAGGAGAGGAACGGATGGTGAGGAGTCGGCGAAAGAGGGGGTGGAGAAACAACACAGACACCAAAGTGAAGGTGTTGATCCCAATCTTTACTTGTGAAGTTGATCATATATACTTTTCATTTTCGCAGGCTTACAGTACTTTGTGGTTACAAAACAGGAATCATTATTAAAACAAAACAAAATATTACGTAGCTGCAATTAGGATAGAAGAATGTATCTTGGCTTATGCATAAGCAAGCATTTGTACTTTCAGTTCGAGTTTTGCTTTGAGCTGTTTCTGCTTAGTTAACTTTTAATAATAGTTACAAATGTCCCAAACTATTGGCCTATACCTTGACTATTCTTTCTTGACTTACTGACTGAAACCGGTGCCATGGTTACGGCAAGTAGTTGATTTGTTATTACTTGTAACCAAACAAAAGTAAGAGCACAAACCATTGTGCACAGGAAGAAGAACAAGTTTCCCAGTACTAAGCACTAATCTATCTTCTTAACATTAATTTTCCTTCTCTAGATTTTAATTTAATTTCTCAAAAACTTCCTTGACAGCAATACAGGGAGTTTTTCTTTAGACATTAACAATTTACACTCCACAGCTGAATCATTGCATTTAGAGCAAACAGATCTATGCTTTAGAAGTAGTTACATTAATTGGGAAAGTCATGATTTTTCCTTTATACTTAATGGTCATATGAGAAATCAAAACTATACTTATTAAAGAAATACAAAAACAAATCAGCCCATTCTTAGAAACATACTGTGCTTCTACAGAGGATGGACGCCTTGAACCATCCACCTCAGTAGGGCCTTGCCATTGCCTGAGTCAGGGGAGGGGCGCAGCAGGACAGGGATCAGATCTTATCCTCTTTGAGTTTCTTAGTAGAACTGGCTTAGGACTAAATTAGACCCTGTATAAGAACAAAATTGGTTTGAATTGAAACTAACCACTACCAAGAAAAGAAATTTTAAAATCCTAAATGAAAAAGAGAATTTTTTATTTTGAAGAATTTTATAACTAGAAGGCTCTGACATATTGTAAGAGGTAATAATTTGTCTTCTCTTTCCCCTTTATGCTAGAAGAAGCACAGGTGAAATAAAAAGAACTGAAAGACCTGGCACAGTGGTGCATGCCTGTAACCCAGCACCTCAGGAGGCTGAGGCAAGAGGATAGTGATTTCAAAGACAGCCTCAGCAATTACAAGGCACCAAGAAACTCAGTGAGACCCTGTCTCTATATAAAATATAAAATAGGGATGGAGATGTGGCTCAGTGGACAAGCCCCTGAGTTCAATCTCCGGTAACTGCCCCCCTACACCCTGGCCCCCAAAAAACAGAACTGAAAGAGATGTTAAATGATGAATTGAGTGCTGAATCTCCAAGACAGAAGGGAGGCTTTTTCCTGGTGAATTTGTTAAGATTTTAAACCTACCAGTTAGGGGTAAGGGCATCCCTGCATGTTAGGTGAAAAAGCCCAGCCTCCCCCAAAGTGTGTCCTTGGACCATCATCACTGGGAACACTTGGAACTCACTGACTGAGGCCAACTGTTCACACAATGACCTCTGATCTTTCTCTCGGATCCAAGCACCCACATCACATGGAAGGATATGAGGACAACTCTTGGCCAGGCCAGATAGCTCATAGGTTTCACAGTAATAAATTCACATTGTCACAAGCACCTGAAATCATTCAGATATTTTTTCTGAATAAATTGACCTTGTACTGTGTGTGTGTGTGTGTGTGTGTGTGTGTGTTTTGAGCAATTTATTGGGCAACATGAAAATTGGATTTAAAAATTTTAATCATTGCTTGTGCTATTGAGATCAAATAGGAATCATTGTTTCCCTCGTTTTGGTCATGCCCATTTTTTTTTTTTTAGTTTGAGGAAATGAATCCCTAAGGTTAGTCAGCAAACATTTCATTTATTGCCAAAGCAAAAAGAAAAAAAAATTTCTTCTTTTAAGACTCTAGACTTATTTATGTTATTTTGTTTATATTTAGATTTTAAAATTAGTAGTGCTTAACTGAAGCACCGATTTTCTATTGAAATTTAAATACTTTAAGCTTCTTAAGGCCCTGAGATTTGGAATTTTAATGAAAGCTGTGTTGGCCTATTAATCATGTGCAATGAATTATTAGAACCAAAGACAAGAATGTCTCGGCATTGAAAATAATAAGACAGTTTACTAATATATGGTATCATCATCAGGTAACAAAGTATCACTACAAATAAGAGTTATTACATGATAAATTTTCTGAGTCAATTTCTTTTTTGTTTCTTAAATCATAATTGTTAATACATATTAAATGTACAAATTAATGTACATTATGCAAATTAAAGGGATTCATTGATGTTTCCCTACTTGCATTAATATATTGTGCATTAATTTCAATTCTTTTTTCTGTAAAATGGGGATAATATGTTATCTTATAGGTTGTTGTGTAAACCAAATAAGTTAATGCATGTAAAAGTCTTATAGGAATTTAATAAGTGTTAGGTATTTTTACCTAATGTGTGTCTCTATTCGTTACTCAATTTGAAAAATTCTGATTGGATTCAGGTATGTAAATATTCATCATTTCCAAGAAATTCACTAAGTTTTGATAAAATGGATTATCTGAAATTCAATCTAATTTTTACAGAAAACATGCCACTTTTAAACTACATTAAACAAGGTTTTTGAATTCAGGCATTTATGTGTATTGAAGCAATCTAAGAAGACTCACACTCAAATTATTTTCTATGAAATATGCCCTAGATGATTATGATGATTATGGTTATTATTATTGCAGAACAGAGGGTTTACTATTAAGTTGATCTAATTCCTATGCTGCATTACATAAATTCTAAAAAGCAAGTAAATATTTTGTCAAAAAGTGTCATTCATGAGTTATGATTGTTAATAATGGATTCTAATATTGACCATGATGATGATTCAATCTAATGCCCTATATTTATAAAGAGCATAGAGGATAAGGAAAATTGTTTGGGTATCATCCTTCACCCTACCCCACACCCTTGACCTACAAGAAATTAGCCAGTAAAACCAAGGAAAAACTTATATGTAGATAAAATTATATAAACATACATTGGGAGATTTTTTTAATGCCCCATGAAATTGTCCCTCCTGAACTGACCTTTATATTTAAGACCTTTACAATAGCAGTATGCACAACTTCAGAGATTGTATTTTTAAATCCCTGAATATTTATGTTTAGTTTTCCCTTTTACACATCCACAGACCATGTACCAATTTCCCATAGTAAAATCTGCTGGAACTGCCTTCTATGTGGAATTTTATTTCTTTTTCTGAAAACATCTAGATATCTACCTATAAAAGAGATTGTCATATTGATCTTTTTGATACGGGGAGTTAACTGAAAGTACATGTCACTGATTTCTAAATGACTTGAAGTTCATCCAGGTAGTTGATAGAGAAAACAGAGAACGTAAGAAATGTCAAGTACATGTAGCTTCCAGCTCCATTTCAAAGTTGATTTATTGCAAATCAATGCTAATAAGGTAACCTCTTGTTTAGGGAAATTATTTAGAGAGAACGATACCTACAACTGACCTAGATAGTGTGGTGTTTTTAGTCATTTCTGGATAAACTTTTACTACAATTTTCGTGAACACCAAGTATCACAAGAACTTCTACTTTCCCTATTTTTTTCTCTACTTTCTCTATTATCCTGGGGGATTTCATATTCACCCTTTGCTGTAACAGTTGCCTTCAAGACAATGACTCCCAAATCTACACCTGCAGTTCTAGGCTGTCTGTGAAGGGCATTTCCACGTGATTATCCCACAGATAACTCACATTTAACATTACTCAAATCAAATTCACCAAAGCCTTCTCTACATCTGCTATTCCTCACATATTCCTGTTTTCCTGAGTGATCCCACCAGCTAGCCAGCCTGCCCAAACTGGTTTGTTGTCTTTACCATGTCTTGTTCAACTAGGACTTTAAAGTTCTCCATATCCTTCTCCATGAGGGCTTCAGAGATTTTCTCCCACCTTCAACACAGCATGTCTTCAGATACAGACCACTTCATTTTGATCTTGTTTTAGCACTCCAATCACTCTTTTGAACTAAACAGGTGTGTCTAAAACCTGGGGAACCAGGTTTCACAGTTATCAACCCCTGCTCCTTGTACTCACACGCACAATTCCATGAGTGGGTCTATCTGCGTGTTCTAGACCTAGAGATCTGATGATTTTCTAAAACCCAGTCTATCTCCCTCCAGATGTCCCTGTTTTCAATCTGCACTCACCTGAAAGAGATTTATGGTCCCCTATTGTTGATACTCTGCAATCATTGATGTCCATGCTCATACCCAAGCCTGGCTTCCAGAGACACACCTGGGCTCTCTCACCCATGGCATGGTGGGGGGTGGGACATTTTCCGAGGTTTCTATTGCAAAGTACCTTGCTTAGAAATCAGGCCTGAAACAACTTCACAGAGCCTAGTCCCGGCCTCATAGGCTGATACCCTTCCACCTCCCCTGAAGTATCAGGCTCCTCAGAATGACCCAGGGCTTGGCAGCATCCACTGGTACTATCCAACCTGCCCCTTGAAGCCTAGCTGGAGTCTCCATAGAAACAGGGTAGATCTCTATGGAAATGGGCTCCCTCCTCCTGCCCCAGTGTGATGCAGCTCTCAGAGAAGCTCAATAGTGAGGGTCTTTTCATTTATAGCAATTAGGATAACCAAGTGATCTGAGCTTGCTGAGCCTTAGATGGCAGATTCCTGCTATATTGTTTGAGATTTCTGCCATCAACGTTGCCTGAGATGCCAACTTGCCATCCCACTAATTATAAGACAGTGTTCTCAGTCAAGACCAATCCCACAACCAATAACACACACACACACACACACACACACACACACACAAACATGCACACGCCCATCCATCATTGTGAGCAAGGCTTTGTATGTGTGATACAGACCAAATGCACCCACCAATCACATTCACTGCTTCAAACAGATCGTGATCAGGAAACAACTGATGTCACTTGTAAAACGTGATATGTCCTGGACTATCACTGTGGTAAAAAAGAAGTAGAGAAATGCAAAAAATTGGAGAAAATATTTAACCTCTTAGAGACCTATAAAAATATTCAGATGTGGTTCCAACCAATCCTGAGTGAAAAATCATCTGTAAAAAATGCTTTCACTTCTATTTATCAATTTACTTAATTACTTACTTACTTACTTACTGCAGTACTTGGGATTGAACTCAGTGGAACTCTATCATGAAACTAAATCCCCAGCCCTTTAAATTATTTGGGGCGGGGGGCTTGCAGAGTTTCAAATTTATGATCCTCTTGCCTTAGTCTTCCAAGTACCTGGGATTACAGGCAGGTACTACTCTTCCCCATTAATTACTTATTTTTAAAATAAGGCTATTTTTAAAATTTGAACTATAATTTGTACTCAAAGAATGCACAGATCTAAAGTGTACAGGTATATTAACTACCAAAAATTAGGATATAAAACATTTCCATTACTTTAGAAAATTCCTTCATGCTTCAACTGATATCACCCCTGCGCTCCAAAAAAAAAAAAGACCACCATTATTACTTGACCATTATTATAGCTGTTTTGCTAATTTTTGAAGTTTATTTAAATGAAACATACAGTATATATTTTGTATCTGGCTTCTTTCACCCAGAAAATTTTTTTTAGATTTGTCAATGTTATTAATGTTCCAGTATTTGTGTTTCTAAAGTAACTGAATTATTCCACTGCATGATAAACCGTGATTTGTCTTCTGTGCTTCTTCTGAAGGCATAATATTTGTTTGAGTTATTATGAATTTTTACACAAGAATTTTTGTGAACTGTGCATTAATTTCCTTGGAAATATGCTAGGAATGGGATTGTTTTGAATAGAATAACTACATATTTAACTAAATTAGAAATTACTAAATATTTTTGAAAAGTAAGTGAATAGACTTCAAATTTCACCTTGAGTATCTATCGAAATAGCTAGAAAGCATGTTGTTTTTATCATTATAATAACCAAAAAGAGCAGAAGACAATGCAAATTAATGACTTTCCTTGACTTTATTAGGGATGAAGATTATAAGGCAAAAAACTAACCAAAGTCTAGAGAGAGATAAGCAACCAAAATAATCGAGGCATGTTTTTTTTAATGGGAGAACCCACTAGAAAAATGGAGTTTATTTATAAAAAAAAACTCAAATATAAAATAGTTAATGGATTGCTAAAGACTAAGTATAGACTGGTTTAAGAGCATAAAAACCCAGAGGGCTATAGACATAAGATGTTTGTATTTTTTCTTTTTCTCCATGGATTCCACCAAATGCTCTTGGGAAGATAGGGAAGTATTCTGAGAAAGTGTCTTTAACAGTATCATTTCTTGGATAGGTGGAGGGACAAAGAACAGCAACAGCAGCCAAAACTCCTCCCAGACCCATTTCCTGATTTTTTGCATAGAACAAAAGCTGTAATCTTCAGGGGCAAGAGTAACGGAAACTGTTAAATTAGGACACTCAACAGAAAACCTTTGCAGCTATGGAATAAACAGGCCGAAATGTCTAACGTCGGGAGGAATAAGAACTAGGCTTAGCCATATTGCTAGAAAGTGGGTCACTGTGAAGGCCATATCCCTGTGACTGAGTTTACAGTACCTAAGGCAGGGCTTCCTGGAAACATCAGAAATCCCTTCTCTGTTTCACACTAGTCCACTTACATGCATTGACTGAAAATAACAGTAGAATACAGCTGAGAATTCTTCAAGAAATAGATTATCTCTGGAGAACAGATAAAATAGAATACACAAAAGCAAGCAGGGAACAATATTAACTTACTGAACTCATCCATATAGAATAAGGATAACATTACAGTCAATTGAGATCAATCCCAGAATGCAAGGCTGGTTCAATATTCAAAAATTTAATCAAACAAATTTCCATAGTAACAGACTAAATAAGAAAAAAATATATATCATTTCAATAGATGCAGAAAAAATAAGAAAATTCAATATCTATTTATGATAAAAAGTATAACTAAATGAAGCTAGGGGCAAAGTCCAGTGGTAGAGTGCATGCTTAGTATGCATAAGGCTCTGAATTCAAAACCCAGCACACATACAACAACAACAACAACAACAAAAACTACTAGTAAAAAATAGATAGAAATTTTCTAACTTGATAAAAGGCATTGAGAAAATGTAATGTGCCAGACACATAGCTTATATTATCTCAAAACTTTTTTCAGCAGTTGTGAAACAGACATCATTAATATCCTAAGCAAAAAACAAACTGAGGAATAGAGATGAGCTGACGTTTTTACAAACAACATCTAGTAAACAACAGATGGATTTCAATCCACATCTATCTGGACCAAGAGCCTAATGTTTTACCATAATATTTTTCATTTAAGTTTGAAAAAAAACCAGAAATTTTAGTTCAAAACAATGGATCACGGATTAGCATGGGTAACATGATTGAAAATCAGTAATTGTATCAATCTTTTTTTTTCAGGAAATGTAATGTTTGGTGAGGTAAATCTTATAATACAAAAAAAAATACCTAAGTATATATCATTTGTCAAAATTTCTTGTATCTTATAAAACTTAAAAAAATAAAAGTTTCTACTGAAAAAAATAGATCAATGTATTTAAAAGCAGTTGACTTATAATTTTACTTTTAAGAAATAATCAGAGATGATCACAGATACATATGTATGAAAGCTTCTATTCCAATATTTATGATAGTAAATGGAATGGAAGGTTTCTATGTTCAATAAAAACGGAGATATTAACTTAATTTCATGTTAGGAAATTAAGATTACAAGGCAAACAACTAAATAGACTACAACAATATTGGGAAATTTTGCTTTAGATATTTTAAAGAAAGATAGAGGTAGAATCGGATGAATGCAAACAGAGCTTTGATTTTGTGACCTGTTCTATTCTTCTGAATAACTTTCTGCATTTTCTTCATTTTTTCACAATGAAAACTTATTACTTGAAATAACAAACATACAAAAAAAATTCATCACAGTGAAGCACAGTGTTACGAGGGATATACTGCAGATTCAATGAGACACATGGGTTGATACCTGGTTGTGCATTTTGACCAAGTCTCCATTTATTCTTACAAAAGAGCACCCATGCAAAAGGCTGTGAGAAGTTATTCTCTCTCTAAAGTCACTCCTATACGTCTCTTTCCAGAGTCCAGGCATCTCTGTATACAATATTATTTGTGATGTTGCTGCAGATTAACAAGCCTGTTTGGGGTGCTCTCAGTCCATTCTCGTCATGGTCTCTTATTCTCTGTTTTGTAGCTATGATACTATTGGAAATGAGCAATCAATCATTTGTCACTGAATTCATCTTCTTGGGATTTTCCAACCACTCCAACCTACAGGGCTGGTTCTTTCTGCTCTTTCTGGTCATTTACCTGACGACTCTCCTGGGGAACATACTCATAATAGTTGCCACCAGGGTCAGTCCTGCTCTCCACACTCCAATGTACTTTTTCCTCAGCAATTTGAGCTTCTTGGACGTCTGCTACGCATTCACCACCCTCCCAGTACTGCTGCTGAACTTCTTCTGGGAAAAGAAGGCCATTTCTTATGAGGGCTGCCTTTCCCAGATCTTCTTCTTGGTGACAAGTACTGGCACAGAAGGCGTCTTACTGGCTGTGTGGCCAGTATGACTGCTGTGTGCCCACGTGCCGTCCTCCTCAGTACCCAGTCATCATCAGTGTGAAGGTCTCTGTTAGCCTGGTGAGTGGGTCCTGGCTGTGTGGGCTGGTGAATCTGGTAACACACACGGTGCTGGCCATCACACTCACTCTGTGTGGGCCCAAGCAGTTCAGCCACTTTCTCTTTGACACCCCATTGCTCCTGAAGCTCTCCTGCTCAGACACCTCTGTCAACGAGTCTGCGCTCCACGTGGTCAGTGCCACCATGGGCCTGAGCCCCTGCCTCTTCACTGCAGGCTCCTACACACTCATCATGGTTGCCATCCTGGGGATTCCCTCTGCCCAGGGCAGGAGGAAGGCCTTCTCCACCTGTGCATCCCCCCTCACTGTCGTGGTGGTCTTCTATGGAACAGCCAGCTTCCACTATGACAGGCCCAGAGAAGGCTGGACATGGATACCCTGGTCTCTGTGCTCTTCAGTGTGGTGACCCCCTGTTGAGCCCCGTCATTCAGAGCCTGAGAAGCAAGGAGGTCCAGAGTGCCCTGAGGATGCTGGCTGAAGGGTGTGCATCCCTTTGTACGATCAAAGTCTAGACCAATCTTCAAACTGGATTATACAGTCATCTGAAAAAAGATGCCTCCCAGGGACTTGTAGGCACCTGGTTAGAGAGTCTGTATCTAGAGCTTCAACTCCAACTCCCACTTTTAAAATCTCTGAGACTCCTTTATCTCCTCTCTTTTCACAAACACCCCTTTTCCACTTTCAGATTCAAGTGTGTTGGACACCTTGTGTGGGTGTTCAGCACTATCTCTGTCCTTCTGTGTTCTCCCCACACCAGAGGGACAGAACGTATGAGAACCTCATTTCCCACACTCCCCTGCCTGCAGGCCTCCATTATAAGAGGTTCTGTCAAGATCAGCCAAACACTAGGCAGAGAGGAAGAAAGGAAAGGAAGAAAGCGGGTTCTTTTGGATCCCATTTTAGCAGCAGCAAACTAGCTCTGTTGAGGCAGGAACTAATCTAATTGGTGCCAGGAGCTGTGTGTGCAGGCTCCTAGAGAGCTGTTCCTGAATGTGGGTCACAGTAGCATGGAATGAGCTTCTCTTTCCAGGGAAGTTAGGGTTTCTATATATGGGGTGGTGTCACCTGCCCTATTTTTCTTTATTTTTCCAGATCTCCCAACCATTTTATATCTTTTTTCTGTGTCAACTTCCTCTACCCTAAGACATCAAGAGTTGTTCTTCATCTCTACCTGAACATGGTGGCACTGACGACAATAGTGGTTTACATCAGAGATGGTTCTAGATAACAGATCAGAAGAGGTAGGTTGGATGTCTGACCTGAGGGAATTGAATATGTTGATGATGTCACAGCCCATGGAAAAGGAGACCTGATAATTCCTGGTGTGCAATGACCCAACAGAGACTTTAAGTTATCGTGGTTTGAAATCAAATGTCTATGGAAAACTGAGCTTTGGAATAACACCATCGACCTTCAGGATGGGAATGAACATTACAACATGACTACAGACTGCTGTTACTGACTGGAGTGGGAGACTTACAGAAAGAAAATGATAGGTTCAAGCACTATATTCCTCCTTCAAGTCAGGTTCAGATCATCAGAAATATTTTCTCTCTGGAAACTGATAAACGTTAATATCAGAATAAAACATCCAATTCTCCAATTTGCAGAAGTACAAAGAAAATTATAAATCCACAATTTCTCCAGGTCTCTCTTATGTCAATTAGGATATTAATGGGGAAATGATTGAGACCCTGTTATTTAGAATGGCAAAATAGCAGTGAAATTAGACAAATCTCAGAGCCTTGAACCCTGAAATCTCCATTAACCCTCTTTACTGTCAGAAGCAGCCCCTCCTCCCCCGAGGAGGCTACCTTTCCCTAAATTGAAGACCCTATGGTGATTCTACCTGGGCAGTTGTCTTTTTTTTTTTTAAGAGAGAGTGAGAGAGGAGAGGAGAGGAGAGGAGATGGGAGAGAGCGAGAGAGAGAGAGAGAGAGAGAGAGAGAGAGAGAGAAAATTTTTAATATTCATTTTCTAGTTATCGGCAGACACAACATCTTTGTTGGTATGTGGTGCTGAGGATCAAACCCGGCCGTACGCGTGCTAAGCAAGCGCACTACTGCTTGAGCCACATCCCCAGCCCAATTGTCTTTAAGATGCTCATCCATCATTCCACATTGTTACCAGACTCTTAATTCGGGTCTGATACTAGAAAGCCTCAGGTAAGAGTATAAAATGTAGCCCAGGAGAGTATAAGGGTCACACCAAAATAAAAGGTAAATATTTTACTGTATTTTGTTAACAGGAACCTTAAGAATATATAAAAGAATTTGTTTGAGTCTTCTAGACCAAAGAAGTCAGGACATATTGCTGGTCATCTTGAATGCAGTCACAGAGACGTAATCACTAGAAATGTTAGGGCCAAAAATTTTCCTGAGCCAGGGGGGAGTGGCTATTAGACTCTTTGGTTCATGGACTGAAATCTGGACTCAGTGTTTTCTTAAGTTTAATGACCAATATGATCCTGGAATAATGGAGAGGATGGTGATCAGAAATAAATAAGGTGTTGGATGGCGTGTTATGTGACCCCTTCCCTGGCCTCACAGCTGGATGTGGAGGAGGGCCTAGAGCACCAGCCTTCGCCAAGGCCTCGTGGACATGCGTTCAGAAGGCAGCACCAGATCCTTGTGAAACCCGCAGCCGCTGTCCTCGGCAGCCTGGGAAGACATTAACATATGGCATCGTTGAAACGGGCTCCCTGATTTCAGTGAGAATAAGGGGACCCTGAAGTAGAAGAGGCCATGTGGTAAAGCAGTGATCAGAACATTTGAATCTGTAGAGATTTTTGAAAGTGGTAAATGATCGTGGTATTTATAGATGGCAAAAATGGGCACCCTCTTAGAATAGTGCCTGTCCCATGTAATATGAAACTCTTCTTTTCACACTTCATTGGTGCATTGTAGTGTTCCATAATGGTAGGATTTGCTGACACATATTTGAACATGCACACAAAATAACCATGAACTTTGGCCAATATCATTCCAACATTTCCCTTTTCCTCACCTCCTCCCCTGGTGCCTTGACTGTACTGATCTTCATTCAGCTTTCATGATGAGACTCCCATCTCAACTTTCCTTCCTATTCCTCCCCTAGCTTTAACAGAGGAAAAACATACGGCCCTTAACTTTTTGAGTTGCTTATTTCCCTTAATGTTCTGAAGATCCATCCATCTTCCAGCATGACATAATTTCGTTCTTCCTTTATGGCTGAATGAAATTCCAGTGTGCATATACCAGAGCAGTGTTTGGAGACTGGGTTGCAGAAGAATATTACATAGAGCAGAGTTTGGAGACTGGGGTGCAGAAGGATTGTTACAGAGAGCAGAGTTTGGCGACTGAGTTGCAGTAGGATTATTGCAGAGAGCAGAGGTTGGAGACTGGTGTGCAGAAGGTTCGTTGGAGAGAGAAGAGGTTGGAGACGTGGGTGCAGAAAGACGGTTGCAGAGAGCAGATGTTGAAGACTGGGATACAGAAAGATCGTTGCATAGAGCAGAGATTAAAAACTGGTTTGCAGAAGGACTGCTACACAGAGCAGAGGTTGAAGACTGGAGTGTAGAAGGACTGTTGCAGAGAGCATAGTTTGGAGACTGGGGTGCAGAAGGACTGTTATAGAGAGCAGATGTTAAAAACTGAGTTGCAGAAGGACTGTTATAGAGAGCAGAGGTTGAAGACTGGGGTGCAGAAGGACTGATACAGAGAGCAGAGTTTAAAGACTGGGGTGCAGAAGGGTGTTACAGAGAGCAGAGTTTGGAGACTGGGTACAGAAGGGCTGTTACAGAGAGCAGAGTTTGGAGACTGGGTTGCAGAGGAATATTACATAGAGCAGAGTTTGGAGACTGCGGTGCAGAAGGATTGTTACAGAGAGCAGAGGTTGGCAACTGGGGGTGCAGTAGGATTATTGCAGAGAGCAGAAGTTGG
>NW_027521388.1:0-89361 GCF_052094955.1 Ictidomys tridecemlineatus
TTTGAAGACTGAGGTACAGAAGGACTGTTACAGAGAGCAGAGGTTGGAGACTGGTGTGCAGAACGACTGTTGCAGAGAGTAGAGGTGGAGATTGGCGTCCAGAAGGATTGTTGCCGACAGCAGAGGTTGGAGACTGGGGTGGAGAAGGACTGCTGCAGAGAGTAGAGGTTGGAGACTGTGGTGCAGAAGGCCTCTTACAGAAAGCAGAGGTTGGAGACTTGAGTGCAGAAGGCCTGTTACAGAGAGCAGAAGTTGGAGACTGAGGTGCAGAAGAACTGTTGAGGAGTGCAAAGGTTTTAGACTTTGCTGTAGAAGGACTGTTGCAGAGAGCAGAGTTTGGAGATTGGGGTGCCGAAGGACTGTTGCAGAGAGCAGCGGTTGAAGACTTGAGTGCAGAAGGACTGATAAAGAAAGCAGGGGTTGAAGACTAGTGTGCAGAAAGACAGTTTCAGAGAGAAGAGTTTGGAAACTGCAGTACAGAAGGACTGTTGCAGAGAGCAGAGGTTGGAGACTAGGGTGGAGAAGGACTGTTTCAGAGATTAGATGTTGGAGACTGGGGTGCAAAAGCACTGTTGCAGAGAGGAGGTTTGAGACTGGTGTGCAGAAGGACTGTTGCAGAGAGTAGGGGTTGGAGACTGGGGTGCAGAAAATCTGTTGCGGAGAGCAGACGTTTGAGATTGTGATTGAGAAGGACTGTTGCTGAGAGCAGAATTTGGAGACTGAGGTTCAGAAAGAATGTTAAAGAAAGCAGTGGTTAGAGACTTGAGTGCAGAAGTACTGAAACAAAAAGCAGAGATTGGAGACTCGGGTGCAGAAAGACTGTTGTAGAGAGCAGCTGTTGGAGACTGGGGTGCAGAAGGACTGTTGCATAGAGTAGAGGTTGGAGACTTGGGTGGAGAAGGACTATTGCAGAGAGTAGAGGTTGAAGATTGGGTTGCAGGAGAACTGTTGCAGAGAGCAGAGGTTGGAGAGTGGGTGGAGAAAGACTGTTGAATAAAGTAGCATTTGGAGATTGGGGATCCACAGGACTGTTGCAGAGAGCAGAGGTTGGAGACTGAAATGGAGAAGGAATATTACAGAGAGCAGAGGTTGGAGACTGGGGTGCAGAAGGACTGATACAGAAAGCAGAGATTGGAGACTGGGGTGCAGAAGGACTGTTGCAAAGAGCAGATGTTGGAGACTAGGGTGGAGAAGGACAGTTGTCGACAGCAGATGTTGGAGACTAGGGTGCAGATTGAGTGTTGCAGAGAGCAGAGTTTGGAGACTGGGGTGCAGTACAACTATTGCAGAGAGCAGAGGTTGCAGACTGAGGTGCAGAAGGAGTGTTGCAGCAGCAGAGTTTGGAGACTGTGGTGCAGAAGGACTGATACAGAAAGCAGAGGTTGGAAACTGGGGTGCAGAAGAACCATTACAAAAAACAGAGGTTGGAGACTGCGGAACATAAGGACTGTTACAGAGAGCAGAGTTTGGAAACTGAGGTGCAGAAGGACTGTTACAGAGAGTAGATGTTGAAGATTGAGGTGTAGAAAGACCATTGCAGAGAGCAGATGTTGGAGACTGAGGTGCAGAAGGACTGTTGCAGAGTGCAGAGGTTGGAGACTTGGGTGTAGAAGGATTGTTGCAGAGAGCATAGGTTGGAGATTGGGGTGCAGAAGGACTGTTGCAGAGAGAAGAATTTGGAGACTTAGGTGCAGAAGGACTGTACAGAGAGCAGAGGTTGGGGACTTGAGTGCAGAAGGACTGATAGAGTAAGCAGGAGATGGAGACTGGTGTGCAGAGAGAAAGTTTCAGAGAGTAGAGTTTGGAAACTGCAGTACAGAAGGACTTTTAAGGAAAGCATAGGTTGGAGACTGGTGTGCAGAGGGAAAGTTTCAGAGAGTAGAGTTTGGAAACTGCAGTACAGAAGGACTTTTAAGGAGAGCATAGGTTGGAGACGGGGGTTGAGAAGGACTGTTTCAGAGATCAGATGTTGGAGACTGAGATGCAGAAGGACTGTTGCAGAGAGGGGGTTGGAGACTGGGTTGCAGGAGAACTGTTGCAGAGAGCAGAGGTTGGAGACTGAGGTGTAGTAGGACTATTGCAGAGAGCAGAGGTTGCAGACTGAGGTGAGGAAGGACTGTTACAGCAGCAGAGTTTGGAGACTGTGGTGCAGAAGGACTGATACATGAAGCAGAGGTTGGAAACCTGGGTGCAGAAGGACCATTAAAGAAAACAGAGGTTGGAGACTGCGGAACAGAAAGACTATTACAGAGAGCAGAGGTTGGAGACTGGGGTGCAGAAGGACTGTTACAGAGAGTAGATGTTGAAGACTAAGGTGTAGAAAGACCATTGCAGAGAGCAGAGGTTGGAAACTGAGGTGAAGAAGGACTGTTGTGGAGTGCAGAGGTTGGAGACTTGAGTGCAGAAGGACTGATAGAGAAAGCAGGGGTTGGAGACTGGTGTGCAGAAGGACAGTTACAGAGAGAAGAGTTTGGAAACTGCAGTACAGAAGGAGTGTTACAGAGAGAAGAGGTTGGAGACTGGGGTGGAAAAGGACTGTTGAAGAGATCAGATGTTGGAGACTGGGGTGCAGAAGGACTGTTGCAGAGAGGAGGTTGGAGACTGGGGTGCAGAAAGACTGTTGCAGAGAGTAGGGGTTGCAGATTGGGGTTGAATAGGACTGTTGCTGAGACCAAAATTTGGAGTCTAAGGTGCAGAAGGACTGTTACAGAGAGCAGTGGTTAGAAACTTGAGTGCAGAAGTACTGATACAGAAAGCAGAGATTGGAAACTGGGGTGCAGAAGGACTATTGCAGAGAGCAGAGGTTTGAGACTGGGGTGCAGAAGGACTGTTACAGAGAACAGAGGTTGTAGACTGCGGTGCAGACAACCTGTTATAGAGAGCAGAGTTTGGTGAAAGGATGCAGAACGACTGTTACAGAGGGCAGAGTTTGGAGAATGGGATGCAGAAAGATTATACAGAGAGCAGAGGTTGGAGACTGAGGTGCAGAAGGACTCTTATAGAGAGTAGAGTTTGGAGACTGAGGTGCAGAAGGACCATTGCAGAGAGCAGAGGTGGAGACAGAGGTGCAGAAGGATTGTTACAGGGAGAAGAGTTTGGAGACTGAGGTGCAGAAGGACTGTTGCAGATAGCTGAGTTGGAGAATGGGGTGAAGAAGGACTGTTGCAGGGTGCAGGTGTTGGAGACTTGGGTGCAGAAGGACTGTTGAAGAGACCAGAATTTGGAGACTGAGGTCCAGAATAACTATTACAGAGAGGAGAGTTTGGAGACTGGGGTTCAGAAGGACTGATAGAGAAAGCAGAGGTTGGAGACTAGGGTGCAGAAGGACCGTTGCAGAGAGCAGAGTTCGGAGACTGCCATACAGGAAAACTGTTATAGGGAGCAGAGGTTAAAGAATGGTTTATAGAAGAAATGTTTCAGAGTGCCGATGTTGGAGACTGGGGTTCAGAAGAACTGTTGCTGAGAGCAGAGTTTGGAGACTGGGGTGCAGAAGAACTGTCGCAGAGAGCAGATGTTGGAGACTGAGGTGCAGAAAGAATGTTACAGAGAGTAAAGTTTGGAGACTTGGGTGCAGAATTACTGATAGAGAAAGCAGAGGTTGAAACTGGGGTGCATAAGAACCGTTACAGAGAGCAGAGGTTGGAGACTCTAGTACAGAAAGACTGTTGCAGAGAGCAGAGGTTAGAGAATGGGGTGCAGAAGGACTGTTACAGATAGCAGAGGTTAGAGAATGGGGTGCAGAAGTAAGGTTGCAGTGTTCAGAGGTTGGAGACAAAGTTGCAGAAGGACTGTTACAGAAAGCAGAGGTTGGAATCCGTGATTCAGAAGGACTTATACAGAAAGTAGAGGTTTGAGACTGGGGTACAGAAGGACCGTTAGAGAGAGCAGAGGTTGGAGACTGCGGTACAGAAGGACTGTTACAGATAGCAGAGGTTTGAGACTGGAAAGTAGAAGGACTGTTTCAGAGAACAGATGTTGTAGACTGGGTTGCAGCAGGACCGTTGAGGAAAGCAGAGGTTGTAGACTGGGTTGGAGAAGAATGTTACAGAGAGCAGAGTTTGGAAACTGGGCTGCAGACGGACCTTACAGAGAACAGAGATTTGAGACTGGAGTGCAGAATGAGTGTTAAGGAGAGGAGATGTTGGAGACTGGGTTGCAGAAGGTCTGTTGCAGAGAGCAGAGGTTTGAGACTGAGGTGCAGAAAAACAGTTACAGAGAGCAGAGGTGGAGTCTGGGGTGCAGAAAGATCGTTGAAGAGAGCAGAAGTTGGAGACTGAGTTGCAGAAGAATCGTTGAAGAGACCAGAGGTGGAGACTGGGCTGCAGAAGGATCGTTACAGAAAGAAGAGGTGGGAGATTGCGGTGCAGAAGGACTGTTACAGAGAGCACAGGTTGTAGACTGGGGTGCAGAATGAATGTTGCAGAGAGCAGACGTTGGAGACAGAGGTGCAGAAGGATTGTTACAGAGAGCAGAGATTGGAGACTGGGGTGCAGAAGGACCATTACAAAAAGGAAAGGATGGAGACTGACATGCAGAAGGACTTTTAGAGAGAACAGAAGTTGGAGACTGAGGTGCAGAAAGATCGTTGCAGAGAAAAGAGGTTGGAGACTGGGTTGCAGAAGGAATGTTTCAGAGAGCAGAGGTTGGAAAATGAGATGCAGAAGGATTGGAACACAGAGCAGACGTTGGAAACTGGGGTGAAGAATTATGATACAGAAAGAAGAGGTGTGAGACGGGTGCAGAAGGACCATTGCAGAGAGCAGAGGTTGCAGACTGGCGTGCAGAAGGACTGTTTCAGAGAGCAGAGTTTGGAGACTGGGGTTCATAAGGCCTGCTATAGAGAGCAGAGGTTTGAGACTGGGTTGCAGAAGGACTGTTAAAGAGAGCAAAGTTTTGAGGCTAGGTTGAATAAGGATCTTACAGAGAGCAGTGCTCGGTGACTGTGGTGAAGGAGGAATGTTACAGAGAGCAGTGATTAGAGATTGGAGTGCAAAAGGATCGTGCAGAGAGCAGAGGTTTCAGACTGAGGTGCAGAAGGACTGTAACAGAGAAAAGAGGTTGGAGACTGAGTTGCAGCAGGACTGTTAAAGAGAGCAGAGTTTGGTGACTGAGGTGCAGAAGGACTGTTACAGAAAGCAGAGGTTGGAAATTGGGGTACAGAGGGACCGTTACAGAGAGCAGAGTTTGTAGACTGTGGTATAGAAAGACTGTAACAGAGAGCAAATGTTTGAGAATAAGGTGCAGAAGGACTGTTACAGAGAGCAGAGGTTGGAGACTGGGGTGAAGAAGGATTGTTACAGAGAGCAGAGGTTGGAGACTGGGGTGCAGAAGACTGTTACCCATGCAGAGTTTGCAGACTGGGGTGTAGAAGGACTGTTACAGAGAGCAGAGGCTGGAGACTTGGGGGAAGAAGGACTGTTGCCAAGAGCAGAATTTGGAGACTGAGGTCCAGAAGTACTGTTGAGGAGAGGAGACCTTGGAGACTGGGGTGCAGAAGGATCTTTTCAGAGAGGAGAGGTTGCAGACTGAGGTGCAAAAGGATCGTAGCAGAGAACAGCGTTTTAAGACTGAGGTGCACAAGCACTGTTGCAGAGACCGCAGGTTGGAGACTGGGGTGCAGAAGGACTGTTGCAGATAGCAGTGGTTTGAGACTGGGGTGCAGAAGTCTTGTTATAGAGAACAAACATTGGAGACTGGGGTGCAGAAGGTCTGTTACGAAGAAGACAGTTTGGAGAAGGGGTGCAGAAGGACTGTTAGAGAGGGCAGAGTTGGGAGACTGGATTGCAAAAGGATCTTACAGAGAGCAGATGTTAGAGACTGAGGTGTAGAATGACTGTTGCAGAGAAAAGACTTTGGAGACTGGGGTGCAGAAGGCCTGTTACAGAGAGCAGTGTTTGGAGACTGGGGTTCAGATGCATCGTGTAGAGAGAAGAGGTTTCATACTGAGGTGTAGATCGACTGTTACAGAAAGCAGAGGTTGTAGACTGAGGTGCAGAAAGACTGATACAGGGAGCAAATTTTGGAGACTGTGTTGCAGAAGGATCTTACATAGAGCAGAGTTTGGAGACTGAGTTGCATTAGGACTGTTACAGAGAGTAGATGTTGAAGTCTGGGGTGCAGAAGGATTGTTGCAGAAAGCAAAATTTTCAGACTGAGGTTCAGGAGGACTTTTGCAGAGAGCAGATGTTGAAGACTGGGGTGCACAATGTTCGTTGCAGAGAGCAGAATCTGGAGACTGCAGTACAGAAGAATTGTTGCAGAGAGCAGATATTGGAGACTAGGGTACAAAAGGACTTTTTCAGAGAGCAGATATTGGATACTGTTTTTCAGAAGGACTGATGCAGAGAGCAGAAGTTGAAGAATGGGTTGCAGAAGGACTTTTGCAGAGAGCAGAGGTTGGATACTGAGGTTCAGATGGACGGACAAAGAAAGCAGAGGTTCGAGACTGGCTTGCAAAAGGACCTTTACAGAGAGCAGAGTTTGGAGACTGTGGTACAGAAGGACTGTTACAGAGAGCAGAGTTTGGAGACTGGGGAGCAGAAGGAGTGTTGCAGAGTACAGAGGTTGGAGACTGGGGTGCAGCAGGACCGTTTCAGAAAGGATAGGTTGGAGACTGGCATGGAGAAGGAATATTACAGAGGGCAGAGTTTGGAAACTGGGGTCAGAAGGATCTTTCAGAAAGCAGAGTTTGGAGACTGGGGTGCAGAAGGATATTTGCAGAGAGAAGAGTTTGGACACTGGGGTTCAGAAGGACTGTTGCAGAGAGCAGATTTTGGAGACTGAAGTGCAGAAGGATTGTTTAGAGAGCAGATGTTGGAGACTGGGGTGCAGAAGTACTCGTGCAGAGAGCAGAGGTTGAAGACTGAGGTGGAGAAAGACTGTTTCACAAAACAGAGTTTGGAGACTGAGGTGCAGAAGGACTGTTGCAGAGAGCAGAGTTTTAAGACTGAGTTACAGAAAGATCATTGCAGAGAGCAGGGGTGGAGACTTGGCTGCAGAAGGACTGTTACTCAAAGCACATGTTGCAGACTGGGTGGCAGAAGAAATTTTGCAGAGAGCAGAGGTTGGACACTGGGGTGCATAAGAACTGTTGCAGATAGCAGAGTTTGGATATGAAGTGCAGAAAGACTATTACAGAGAGCAGAGGTTGTAAACTGGGATGCAGAAGGTCTGATACAGAAAGCAGAGGTTGGAGAATGGGGTGCAGAAGGACTATTACAGAGAGGAGTTTGAAGACTGCGGTACAGAAGGACTGTTACAGAGAGTAGAGGGTGGCGACTGGGGTGCAGAAGGAGTGTTGCAAAGAACAGAGTTCGGAGACTGAGGTGCAGAAGGACTGTTACAGAGAGCAGAGTTTTTACACAAGGTTGCAGAAGGATCTTACAGAGAGTAGAGATTGTAGACCGAGGTGCAGCAGGACTGTTACAGAGAGCAGATGTTGGAGACTGGGATGCAGAAGGATTGTTATAGCGAACAGGCTTTAGAGACTGGTGTGCAGAAGGCCTGCTACAAAGAGGAAAATTGGGAGTAGGCGTGCAGAAGGAATGTTACAGAGGGCAGAGTTTGGAGTCTGGGTTGCAGAAGGTACTTACAAAGAGCAATTGTGGAGAGTGAGGTGCAGAGGGACTGTTACAGAGAGTAGATGTTGGAGACTGAGGCACAGAAAGATTGTTACAGAGAGCAGATTTTGGAGACTGGGCTGCAGAAGAACTGTTTCAGATACCAGAGGTTGGAGAATGGGGTGTAGAAGGACTGTTGCAGAAACCAGAAGTTGAAATCTGGGTTGCTGAAGGACTTTTGCAGAGAGCAGATGTAGGAGACTGAGATGCAGAAGGACTGTTACAAAGAGCAGAGGTTTGCGATTGGGGTGCAGAAGGAATGATACAGAGAACAGAGTTTTGAGACTGGGGTGCAGAAGGCCTGTTACAGAGAGCAGAGGTTGGAGACTGGGTTGCAGAATGGCTGTTAGAGAGAGCAGAGTTTGGAAACTTGGTTGCAGAATGATCTTACGTAGAGCAGAATTTGGAGACTGACGTGCAGAAGGACTGTTACGAAGAGCAGAGTTTGGAGACTGGGGTGCAGAAGGATCGTTGGAGACAGCAGAGTTTCCGGACTGAGGTGCAGAAGGACTGTTGCAGAGATCAGATGTTGGAGACTTGGGTGAAGAAAGACTGGTGCAGAGAGCAGATGCTGGAGACTCGGATGCAGAAGGATCATTGCAGAGAGCAGAGGTTGGACACTGGGGTGCAGAAGGACTGTTACACAGAGCAGAGGTTGAAGACTGAGGTGAAGAAGGACTGTTACAGAGAGCAGATTTGGGAGACAGAAGTGCAGAACTGATACAGATCAGAAGTTGGAGAATAAGGTACAAAAGTACTGTTACAGAGAGCAGAGGTTGGAGTCTTGGGTGCAGAAGGATTATTGCAGAGAGCAGAGTTTTCAGACTGAGTTACAGAAGAACTGTTGCAGAGAGCAGATGTTGGAGATTGGGGTGCACAAGGACTGTTGCAGCGAGCAGAAGTTGGAGACTGGGGTGCAGAGGGATTGTTGCAGAGAGCAGATGTTGGAGACTGGGGTGCAGAAGGACTGATACAGAGAGCAGAGTTTGGAAACTGGGGTGCCGAAGGTCTTTTACAGAGAGCAGAGTGTGGAGACTGGCTTGCAAAAGGATCTTACATAGAGCAGAGGTTGGAGACTGAGGTGTAGAAGCACTGTAACAGAGAGTAGAGGTTGGAGACTCAGGTTCAGAAGGACCATTGCAGAGAGCAGAGGTTGTAGACGGAGGTGCAGAAAGCTTGTTATAGAGATCAGAGTTTGGAGATTCGGTTCTAGAAGGAGTATAGCAGAGAGCAAAGGTTGAAGACTAAGGTGCAGAGGGACAGTTACACAGAGCACAGGTTGGAGACTGGGGTGCAGAAGGACTGATACAGAAAGCAGAGTTTGGAGATTCGTGTTTAGAAGTACCCTTACAGCGAGCAGATGTTGGAGAATGCAGTACAGAAAGGCTGTTATACACAGCAGAGTTTTGAGACTGGGGTGCAAAAGGACTGTTGCAGAGAGCAGAGGATAAAGATTGGGGTGCAGTAGGACTGTTGCAGAGAGCAGAGGTTGCAGACTGACTTGCAGAAGAACTGTTACAGAGGGAAGAGTTTTGAGACTGTGGTGCAAAACGACAGATACAGGAAGCAGACGTTGGATACTGGGGTGCATAAGGACCCTTACCGAGAACAGCAGTTGGAGACTGCGGTACAGAAGGACGGTTACAGAGAGCAGATGTTCGAGACTGGGGTTCAAAAGAACTGATGTAGAGACCAGAGGTTGGAGACTGGGGTGCTGAAGAATCGTTGGGGTGAGCAGAGTTTGTAGACTGGGGTGTAGAAGGACTGTTTCAGAGATAAGATGTTGGAGACTTGGGTGCAGAAGGACTGTTGCATAGAGCAGAGTTTGGAGGCTGAGGTACAGAAGGACTGTTAAAGAGAGCAGAGGTTGGAGACTAAGGTGCAGAAGGATTATTGCAGAGAGCAGATTTTTCAGACTGAGTTACAAAAGATCTGTGGCAGAGAGCAGATTTTGGAGACTGGGGTTCAGAAGGACTGTTACAGGGAGCAGAGGTTTGAGACTAGGGTGCAGAAGGATCGTTGCAGAGAGCAGAAGTTGGAGACTGGGGTGCAGAAGGAAGGTTGCAGAAAGCAGAGTTTGGAGACTGAGGTCAAGAAGGACTTTTAAGAGAGCAGAGGTTGGAGACTGGGGTGCAGAAGGACTGATACAGAAAGCAGATTTTGGAGACTGTGGTGGAGAAAGACTGTTGCAGAGAGCAGATGTTTGAGACTTGGGTGCAGAAGGATCGTTGATGCGAGCAGAGTATGGAGAAAGGGGTGTAGAAAAACTGCTGCAGAGAACAGATGTTGGAGTCTGAGGTACAGAAGGACCATTGCAGAAAGCAGAGGTTGGAGACTGGGTTTCAAAAGGATCCTAAAGAGAGCAGAGTTTGGACACTGAGGTTCAGAAGGACTGTTGCAGGAAGCAGATGTTGGAGATTGGGGTGCAGAAGTACTTTTGCAGAGAACAGAGGTTGGATTCTGAGGTGCAGAAGGAGTTTTACAGAGAGCAGAAGTTGGAGACTGGTGTGCAGAATGACTGACACATAACGCAGAGTTTGGAGACTCGGGTGTAGAAGGACTGTTACAGAGAGCAGAGGTTGGAGACTGCAGTACAGAAGGACTGTTACAGAGAGCAGAGGTTGAAGACTGGGGTGCAGAGGGATTGTTGCAGAGAGCAGAAGTTGCAGAGTGAGGTGCAGAAAGACTGTTACAGAGAGCAGAGTTTGGAGACTCTGTTGCAGAAGGACTGATACAGAAAGCAGAGGTTGAAGACTGGGGTGTAGAAGGACTGTTGCAGAGAGCAGAGTTTGGAGACTGGGTTGGAGGAGGACTGTTGTAGACAGCATATGTTGAAGACTGAGGTGCAGAAGGAATGTTGCAGAGAGCAGAAATTAGAGACTGGGTTGCATATGGACTATTGCAGAGAGAAGAGGTTGCAGACTGAGGTGCAGAAAGCCTGATACAGACAGTAGAGTTTTGAGAATGTGGTGCCAAAGGACTGATACAGAAAACAGAGGTTGGAGAATGTGGTGCAGAAGGACCCTTACAGAGAACAGAGTTTGGAGACTGCAGTACAGAAAGACTTTTACATAGAGATGCGGTTTTAGACTGGGGTGCAGAATAACTATTGTAGCGATCAGAATTTGAAGACCGGGATGCAGAAAGATGATTGCAGAAAGCAGAGGTTGGAGACTGGTTTTCCGAAGGATCTTACAAGGAGCAGAGTTTGGACAGAGAGGTGCATAAGGACTGTTGCAGAGTGCAGAGGTTGGAGATTGGGTCGCAGTAGGACTGTTGCAGAGAACAGAAGTTGGCGACTGAGCTACAGAAGGAGTGTTACAGAGAGCAGAGGTTGGAGACTGGGGTGCATAATGACTGATACATAATGCAGAGTGTGGAGAATTGGGTGCAGAAGGACCGATACAGAGAGCAGAGGTTAGAGACTGGGTTGGAGAAGAACCCTTACAGAGCACAGAGGTTGAAGACTGCGGTACAGAAGAACTGTTTTTGAGAACAAGGTTGGATACTCGGGTGCAGAGGGACCATTGCAGAGAGCAGTGGTTGGAGACTGCAGTACAGAAGGACTGTTACAAAGAGCAGAGGATCGAGACTGGGGTGGAGAAGAACTGTTGCAAAGAGCAGAGACTGCAGAGTGAGGTGCAGAAGGACTGTTACAGAGAGCAGATTTTGGATACTGTGGTGCAGAAGGACTGATACAGAAAGCAGAGGTTGTAGACTGGGGTGAAGAAGGACCCTTACAGAGAACAGAGATTGAAGACTGCTGTACAGAAGAAGTGTTTTTGAGAACAAAGTTGGAGACTGGGGTGCAGACGGAGCATTGCAGAGAGCAGAGGTTGGAGACTGGGGTACAGAATGATCCTACAGAAAGCAGAATTTGGAGACTGGGTTGCAGAAAGACTGTTGCAGAATAGACGTTGGAGACAAGGGTGCAGAAGGATCGTTGCAGAGAGCAGATCATGGAGACTGGGTTATAGAAGGACTGTTTCAGAGAGCAGAGGTTGGAGACTGGGGTGCAGAAGGACTGTTCCAGTAAGCAGAGTTTGGAGACTGGGGTGCAGAAGGACTGATACCGAAAGCACAGGTGGGATACTGGGGTCAAGAAGGACAGTTAAAGACAGCAGAGGTACGAGACTGCAGTACAGAAGCACTGTTACAGAGAGCAGATGTTGAAGACTGTGGTACAGAAGGGCTGTTGCAGAGAACAGAAGTTGGAGACTGGGGTGCATAAGGATCATTGCTGAGAGCAGTGGTTGGAGACTGATGTGCAGAAGGATTGTTACAGAGAGTAGAGTTTGGAAACTTGGGTGCAGAAGGATCTTTCAGAGAGCTGAGATTGGGGACTGGGGTACAGAAGCACTGTTGCAAAGAGCAGAGTTTGGAGACTTGGGTGCAGAAAGATCATTGCAGAGAGAAGAGGTTGGAGTCTGTGGTTTAGAAGGATCATTGCAGAGAGCAGAGGTTGGAGACTGAGGTGCAGAAGGACTGTTACAGAGAGCAGATTTCGGAGACTGGGCTTCAAGACTGATACAGAAATCAGATGTTGGAGCCTGGGGTGCAGACTGATTGTTGCAGACAGCAGAGGTTGGAGAATGAGTTGCAGAATTACTGTTGCAGAGAGAAGAATTTGGAGACTTAGGTGCAGAAGGACTGTTACAGAGAGCAGAGGTTGGAGACAGGGATGCAGAAGGTCTGTTGCAGAGCACAGAGGTTGAGGACTGGGGTGCAGAAGGATTGTGGATGAGAGCGGAGTTTTCAGACTGAGGTGCAGAAGGACAAATGCAGAGAGCCGATGTTGGAGACTGGGGTTCAGAAAGACTGTTGCAGAGAGGAGAGGTTGGACACTTTGTTGCAGAAGGATCGTATCAGAAAGCAGAGGTTGTAGACTGGGGTGCAGAAGGCCTGTTACAGAGAGTAGAATTTGGAGAAGGGGTGCAGTAGGACTGTTACAGAGAGCAGAGTTTGGGGATTGGATTGCAGAAGGATCTTACAGACAGCGGATATTGGAGACTGAGGTGAAAAGGAATTTTACAGAGTAGAGGTTGGAGACTGAGGTGCAGAAAGACAAATGTAGAGAGCAGAGTTTGGAGACTGAGGTGCAGAACGACTGTTGAAGAGCAGAGTTTGGAGACCTGGGTGTAGAAAGACTGTTGCAGAGAGCAGAGGTTGTAGATTTGGGTGCAGAAGGACTGTTGCAACGAGCAGAATTTCAAGATCGAAGTTCATACGTGCTGTTACAGAGAGCCGAGGGTGGAGACTTGAGTGCAGAAGGACTGATACAGAAAGCAGAGTTTGGAGTCTGGGGTGGTAGAGGACAGTTACAAAGAGCAGAGGTTGGAGACTGCAGTACATAAAGACTGTTACACAGAGCAGACCTTGGAGAGTGGGGTGCAGAAGTACAGTTACACAGAGCACAGTTTTGAGACTGGGGTGAAGAAGAAATGTTGCAGAGAGCAGAGTTTGGAGACTGGGGTGCACAAGGACTTTTGCAGAGAGCAGAGGTTGGAGCCTGAGGTGCAGAAGGACAGTTGCAGAGAGCAGAGTTTGGAGAATGCGGAACAGAAGGACTGTTACAGAGAGTAGAGGTTGGAGAATGGGGTGCAGAAGGAATGTCACAGAGAGTAGAGTTTGGAAACTGGGTTGCAGAAGAATCTTATAGAGACCAGAGGTTGTAGACTGTGGTGTAGAAGGACTGATGCAGAGAGCAGATGTTCGAGACTGGGGTGCAGAATAATCATTGCAGAGAGTAGAGGTTGGAGACATGGGTGTAGAAAAACTGTTGCAGAGAGCAGAGGTCTGAGACTGGGGTGCAGAAGGACTGTTGAAGAGAGAAGAGGTTGGAGACTGAGGTGCAGAAGGACTGTTACAGAAAGCAGAGGTTGGAAACTGGGGTGCAGAAGAACTGATACTTAAATCAGAGTGTGTATACTTGGGTGCAGAAAGACCTTTACAGAGAGCAGAGGTTGGAGACTGGGGTGCAGAAAGACTTTTGTAAAGAGCAGAGGTTGGAGACTGGGGTTGAGAATGAATGTTTTAGGGAGCATATGTTGGAGACTGAGGTGCAGAAGGACTGTTACAGAGAACAGAGGTTGAAGCCTGGGGTGCAGAAGGACTGATACAGAAAGCACAGGTTGGAGACTGGGTTGCAGAAGGACCGTTACAGTTAGAAGAGTTTGGAAACTGCAGTACAGAAGGACTGTTACAGAATAGAGGTTGGAGACTAGGGTGGAGTAGGACTGTTGGAGAGATCAGATGTTGGAGACTTGGGTGCAGAAGAACTGTTGTAGAGAGGAGGTTGGAAACTGGGGTGCAGAAGAACTGTTGCAAAGAGGAGAGGTTCGAGATTGGGGTGCAGAGACTGTTGCAGAGAGCAGACATTGGAGACTTGGGTGGAGAAAGACTTTTGCAGAGAGAAGAATTTGGAGACTGAGGTGCAGAAGGACAGTTACGGAGAGCAGAGGTTAGAGACTTGAGTGCAGAAGGACTGATACAGAAAGTAGAGGTTGGAGACTGCGGTGCAGAAGTACCATTACAGAGAACAGAGGTTGGAGACTGGGGAGCAGAAAGACCATTGCAGAAAGCAGAGTTTGGAGTCTGGGTTTCAAGGGATCTTACAGAGAGCAGAGGTTGCAGTCTGAGGTTCAGAAGAATATTACAGGGAGCAAAGTTTGGAGACTGGGGTTCAGAAAAACTGTTACAGAAATCAGAGTTTGGAGACTGGGGTGCAGAAGGAGCATTACAGGGAGCAGAGGTTTGAAACTGCAGTACAGAAGGTCTGTTGCAGAGAGAAGATTTTGGAGACTGGGTTGCAGAAGGAGTGTTGCAGAGAGCAAGGTTGAAGACTGGGGTGCAGAAGGACTGTTGCAGAGAGAATAGGTTGCAGAGTGAGGTTCAGAAGGACTGTAACTGATAGCAGAGTTTGGAGACTGTAGTACAGAAGGACTGATACAGAAAGGAGAGGTTGGAGACTGGGGTTAAGAAGGTCCCTTACAGAGAACAGAGGTTGAAGACTGTGGTACAGAAGAACTGTTTTGGAGAACAGAGTTTGGAGACTGGGGTGCAGAAGGACCGTTGCACATTGCAGAGGTTGGAGGTTTGGGTGTAGAAGGCCTTTTAAAGAGAGAAAAGTTTGGAGACTGGGGTGCACAAGGACTGTTACAGTGAGCAGAGTTTAGGGACTGGGTAGTAGATGGATCTTACAGAGAGCAGAGGTTTGAGACTGACGTGCAGAAGGAGTGTTACATAGAACAGAGTTTGGAGACTGGGGTGCAGAAGGATCATTGCAGAGAGAAGAGTATTCAGACTGAGGTGCATAAGGACTATTGCAGCCAGCTGATGTTCGAGACTGGGTTTGAGAAAGACTGTTGCAGAGATAATAGGTTGGAGACTTGGGTGCAGAATGATCGTTACAGAGAACAGAGATTTTAGACTGGGGTGCAGAACGCCTGTTACAGATTGCAGAATTTGGAGAAGCGGTGCAGTAGGACTGTTACAGAGAGCACAGTTTGGGGATTGGGTTGCAGAAGGATCTTACAGACAGCAGAGATTGGAGACTGAGGTGTAAAAGAACTGTTACAGAGAGTAGAGGTTGGAGACTGAGGTGCAGAAAGACCAATTCAGAGAGCAGAGTTGGGAAACAGAGGTACAGAAGGACTGTTGAAGAGCAGAGGTTGGAGACTTGGGTGTAGAAGGACGGTTGCAGAGAGCAGAGGTTGTAGAATGGGGTTCAGAAGGACTGTTGCAGAGAAAAAAATTTGAAGACTGAGGTTCATAAGGACTGTTACAGAGAGCAGAGTTTTGAGACTTGAGTGCAGAAGGACTGATACAGAATACAGACGTTAGAGTCTGGGGTGCAAGAGGACAGTTACAGAGAGCAGAGGTTGGAGAATGCAGTACAGAAGGACTGTTACACAGAGCAGAGGTTGGAGAGTGGGGTGCAGAAGGACAGTTACAGAGAGCACAGTTTTGAGACTGGGATGAAGAAGAAATGTTGCAGAGAGCAGAGGTTTGAGACTCGGGTGCAGAAGGTCTCTTGCAGAGAGCAGATTTTTGAGACTGGGGTGCAGAAGGACTGTTGCAGAGAGCAGAGTTTAGAGACTGAGGTGCAGAAGGATTGTTGCAGAGAGAATAGGTTAGAGACTGGGGTGCAGAAGGACTTTTTCAGAAAGCCGAGGTTGGCAATTGGGGAGCAGAAGAACCGTTACAAAGAGAAGAGGTTGGAGACTGCAATACAAAAGGACTGTTACAGGGAGCAGAGGTTGGAGACTGGGTAGAAGAAGAATTGCTGCAGATTGCAGATGTTGGAGACTGGGGTACAGAAGGACTGTCACAGAGAGCAGAGGTTGGAGACTGAGTTGTAGAAGGATTGTTACAGAGAGCATAGGTTGGAAACTGAGGTGCAGAAAAATCGTTGCAGAGAGAAGAGGTTGGAGACTGTGGTGCAGAAGAACTGTTACAGAGACCAGAGGTTGGAGACAGTGGTGCAGAAGGACTTTTACAGATAGCACAGATTGGAGACTGGGATGCAGAAGGATCGTTGCAGACTGCAGAGGTTTCAGACTGAGGCTTAGAAAGACTGTTACAGAGAGCAGAGTTTGAAATCTGAGGCTCAGAAAGACTGTTCCAGAAATCAGAAGTTGGTAATTCGCGTGTGGAAGAACCATTATAGAAAGAAGAGGTCGGAGACTGTGATACAGAAGGACTGTTACATAGAGCAGAGTTTAGAGACTGGGGTGCAGAAGGACCGTTGCAGAGAGCAGATGTTGGAGACTGGGGTAGAGAAGGACTGTTACAGAGAGCAGAGGTTGGAGACTCGGGTGCAGAAGGACTGTTACAGAGAGCAGAGGTTCGAGACTGTGGTGCAGAAGAACGGTTACAGAGACCAGAGGTTGGAGACTTGGGTGTAGAAGGCCTGTTACAGAGATCAGATTTTGGAGACTGAGGTGCAGAAGGATTGGTACAGAGAGGAGAGGCTGGTGACTGAGGTGCAGAAGTACTGTTACAGAGAGCAGAGGTTGGGAACTGGGGTGCAGAAGGATCGTTGCAGAGAGTAGACGTTGGAACCTGAGGTGCAGAAGGATCGTTGCAGAGATCAGAGTTTGGAGACTGAGGTGCAGAAGGATCTTTACAGAGAGCAGAGATTGGATACTGGCGTCAGAAACAATGTTACAGAAAGCACAGTTCGGAGACTGGAAAGCAGAAGAAATGTTGCAGAAAGCAGAGGTTAGAACTGGGGTGCAGTAGGACTATTGCAGAGAACAAATTTGGAGACGGAGGTGCAGGAGAACTGATACAGAGAGCAGAGGTTTGAGACTGAGGTCCAGAAGGATTGTAACAGAGATCAGTGTGTGGAGACTGGGGTGCAGAATGAGTGTTACAGAGAGCAGAATTTTGAGATTGGGGTGCAGAAGAACTGTTACCGAGAGCAGAGGTTGGAAGCTGGGGTACAGAAGGACTGTTGCAGAGAGCAGAGTTTAAAGAATGAGGTGCAGAAAGACTGTTACAGAGAGCAGATGTTGAAAACTGGGGTGCAGAAGAACCGTTGCACAGATCAGAGCTTGGAGCTTGGGGAGAAGAAGGATCGTTGCAGAGAGCAGATGTTGGAGACTGGGGTGCAGAAGGACTGTTACAGAGAGCAGAGGTTGGAGACTGAGTTGCAGAAGGAGCGTTTCAGAGAGTAGAGGTAGGAGACTGTGGTGCAAAAGGACCGTTACTGATTGCAGATGTTGGATACTGAGGTGAAGAATGACTTTTGCAAGGATGAGAGGTTGGAGACTGGGGAGTCAAAAGATTTTTACAGACAGCAGAGGATGGAGACTGGGGTGCAGAAAAAGTGTTAAAGAGAACAGAGTTTGGAGATTTGGGTTCAGAAGAACTGTTCAAGTGAGCAGAGGTTGGAGACTGTGGTTCCCAAGGATCATTGCGGAAAGCAGAGGTTGGAGACTGACGTGCAGAAAGATTTTTGCAGAGAGCAGATATTGGACACTGATGTGCAGAAGGACTGTTAAAGAGAGCAGAGCTTGGAGTATGGGGTACAGAAGGACTGTTGCAGAGAGCAGAGTTTGGAGACTGGGGTGCAGAAAAACTGTTAGAGAGAGCAGGAGTTGAAGACTGAGGTGTAGTAGGATCGCTACAGAGAGCAGAGTTTGGAGACCAGGGTGCAGTAGGATAGTTACAGAAAGCACAGGTTGGAGACTGGGCTGCTGAAGAAATGTTGCAGAGATCAGAGGTTGGAGACTGATGCAGAAGGACTGTAGCAGAGATCAGAGGTTGGAGACTGGGGTGTAGAAGGACTGTTGCAGAGAGCAGACCTTGGAGACTTGGATGCAGAATGATCCTTGCAGAGAGCAGAGGTTGGAGACTGGGGAGCAGAAGGTTCATTGCAGAGTGATGAGGTTTGAGACTGAGGTGCAGAAGGACTGCTACAGAGAGCAGAGTTTGGAGACTTGGGTGCAGAAGGATTGTTATAGATAGCACAGTTTGGAGACTGGGGTGTAGAAGGATCGATGTAGAGTGCATAGGTTTCAGATTGAGGCTTAAAAGGACTGTTACAGAGAGGAGAGTTTGGAGTCTGAGGTGCAAAAGGACTTTTATAGAAAGCAGAGGTTGGCAATTGGGGTGCAGATGGACCGTTACAAAGAGAAGAGTTTGGAGACTGCCATACAAAAAGACTTTTACAGAGAGCAGAGTTTCGAGACTGGGTAGAAGAAGGATCGTTCCAGAGAGCAGATGTTGGAGACTGGGGTGCATAAGGACTGTTACAGAGAGCAGAGGTTGGAGACTGAGTTGCAGAAGGACAGTTACAGAGAGTACAGGTTGGAAACTTGGGTGCATAAGGACTGATGCAGAGAGCAGAGTTTGGAGACTGTGGTGCAGAAGGACTGATACAGAGATCAGAGTTTGATACTGGTGTGTAGAAGGATCGTTGCACAGAGCAGAGGTTGGAAACTATGGTGCAGAAGGATAGTTACACAGAGCAGAGTTTGGTTCCTGGGGTGTAAAAAGACTGCTGCAGAGAACAGAGGTTGGAGACTGAGGTGCAAAAGGACTGACAGAGAGAGCAGAGGTTGTAGACTGGGGTGCAGAAAAACTGATACACAAAGCAGAGGTTGGAGACTGGGGTTCAGAAGGACCGTTACAGATAGCAGAGTTTGGAGACTGCAGTAGAGAAGGACTTTTACAGAGAGCAAAATTTGAAGACCGGGGTGAGAAGGATTTTTACAGAGAGCAGAGTTGGGAGACTGGGGTCCAGAAGGACTGTTGCAGAGAGCAGATTTTGGAGAATGAGGTGAAGAAGGATCCTTGCAGAGAGAAGAGGTTGAAGTCTGGGGTGCAGAAGGCCTGTTACAGACTGCAGAGATTGTAGACTGGGGTGCAGAAGGCCTGTTACAGAGAGCAGAGGTTGGAGACTGGGGTGCAGAAGGAATGTTACAGATAGCACAATTTCGAGACTGGGTTGCACAAAGATCTTACAAAGAGCATTTTGGAAACTGAGGTTCAGAAGGACTATTACAGAGAGCAAAGTTTGGAAACTGGGGTGCAGAAGGATTGTGGCAGAGAGCAGAGTTTTCAGATTTAGCTGCAGAAGGACTCTTGCAGAGAGCAGATGTTGGATCCTGGGATGCAGAAGGACTGTTGCAGAGAGCAGAGTTTGGAGACTGGGGTGCAGAAGGCCACTTACAGAGAGCAGAGGTTGAAGACTGGGGTCCACAAGACCTGTTACAGAGAGCAGAGTTTGGAGACTGGTTTGCAGAAGAACTGTTACAGAGAGCAGCATTAGGAGAATGCGTGGCAGAAGGATCTTAGAGAGAACAGAGGTTGGAGACGGAGGTGCAGAAGGACTTCTACAGAGAGTAGAGGGTGAAGACTTGGGTGCAGAGGGAGTGTTACAGAGAGCAGAGTTTGGAAAGTGGGGTGTATAAGGACCGTTGCTGTGAGAACAGATTGGAGCCTGGGGAGAAGAAGGATTGTTGCAGAGAGCAGATGTTGGAGACTGGGTGCAGAAGGACTGTTAAAGAGAGCAGAGGTGGGAGACTGAGGTGCAGAAGGACTTTTACACAGAGCAGAATTTGGAGATGAGGTGCAGAAGGTTCGTTACAGAGAGCAGAGGTTGGAGACTGTGTTGCAGAAGGACTGACACAGACATCAGATTTGGAGACTGGGGTGCAGGAGGATCGTTGCAGAGAGCAGAGGTTGGAAACTAAGGTGCAGAAGGATCGTCACACAGAGCAGATTTTGGTTACTGGGGAGTAAATGGACTGCTGCAGAGAGCAGAGGTTGGAGACTGAGGTGCAAAAGGACTGATACAGAGAGCAGATGTTGGAGACTGCGGTGCAGAATTACTGTAGCAGAGAGCAGAGGTTGGAGACTGGGGTGCAGAATTACTGTAGCAGAGAGCAGAAGTTGGAGACTGGGGTGCAGAAGGACTATTGCAGAGAGCAGATGTTGGAGACTAGGGTGCAGAAGAACCGTTGCAGAGAGCAGAGGTTTGGAAACTAAGGTGCAGAAGGATCGTTACACAGAGCAGATTTTGGTTACTGGGGAGTAAATAAACTGCTGCAGAGAGCAGAGGTTGGAGACTGAGGTGCAGAAGGACTGTTGCAGAGAGCAGACGTTGGATACTGGGGTGCAAAAGGACTGTTGCACAGAGCAGAGGTTGGAGACTGAGGTTAAGAGAGATTCTTGCAGAGAACAGAGGTTGGATACTGGGGTGCACAAGGACCGTTGCAGAGTGATGAGGTTGGAGACTGAGGTGCAGAATGACTGTAACAGAGAGCAAAGTTTGGAGACGGGGGGCAGAAAGATCTTACAGAGAGCACAGGTTGGAGACTGGGAGGCAGGACTGTTGCAGAGAGCAGAAGTTGGAGACTGAGGTGCAGAAGAATCGTTGCAGATCGAAGAGGTTGTAGACTGGGGTTCAGAAGGCCTGTTACAGAGTGCAGACTTTGGAGACTGAGTTGCAGAAGACCTGTTACAGAGAGCAGATGTTTGTGACTGGGGTGCAGAAGGATTGTTACAAAAAGAAGAGGTTTCAGACTGAGGCTTAGAAGGACTGTTACACAGAGCAGAGGTTGGAGTCTCAGGTGCAGAAGGACTGTTTCAGAAAGCAGAGGTTGGCAATTGGGGTGCAGAAGTACCCTTATAGAGAAAAGAGGTTGGAGACTGTGGTACAGAAGGACTGTTACAGAGAGCAGAATTTGGAGACTGGGGTGCAGAAGGCCTGTTACAGAGAGCTGACTTTGGAGACAGAGGTGCAGAAGGATTGTTACAGAGAGCAGAGATTGGAGACTGGGATGCAGAAAGACCATTACAGAAATCAAAGGATGGAGACTGAGATGCAGAAGGACTTTTAGAGAGAACAGAGGTTGGAGACTGAGGTTCTAAAGGATAGTTACAGAGAGAAGAGTTTGGATACTGGGGTGCAGAAGTACTGTAACATAAAGCAGGGCTTGGCAATTGGGGAACAGATGGATCGTTACAAAGAGAAGAGGTTGGAGAATGCGATACAAAAGGACTTTTACAGAGGGCAGAGTTTGGAGACTTTTTAGAAGTAGGATCGTTGCAGAGAGCAGATGTTGGAGACTGGGGTGCAGAAGGACTGTTACAGAGAGCACAGGTTGGAGACTGGCGTGCAGAAGGGCTTTTACAGAGAGGAGAGGTTAAAGACAGGGGTGTCAAAGGATTCTTACAGATAGCCGAGGATGGAGACTGGGGAGCAGAAGGAGTATTACAGAGAACAGAGTTTGGAGATTGGGGTTCAAAAGAAGTGTTACAGATAGCAGAGGTTGGAGAAGGATAGTTACACAGAGCAGAGGTAGGACTCTGATGTGCAGAAGGACTGTTACAGAGAGCAGAGCTTGGAGACTCGGGTGCAGAAGTATTGTTGCAGAGAGCAGATGTTTGAGACTGGGGTGCAAAAGAAATGTTGCAGAGAGCAGAGGTTGAAGACTGCGGTGCAGAAGGACTGTAGCAGAGAGCAGAGGTTGAAGACTGGGTTGTAGAAGGACTGTTGCAGAGAGCAGACGTTGGAGACTGGGATGCAGAAAAATCATTGCAGAGATCAGATGTTGGATACTGGAGTATAATAAGACGTTTGTAGAGAGCAGAGGTTTGAGACTGGGGTGCAGAATGACTGTTGCAGAGAGCAGAGCTTTGAGACTGAGGTTCAGAAGGACTGTTACAGAGAGCAGAGGTTTTAGACTGGGGTGCAGAATAACTGATACGGAAAGGAGAGTTTGAAGACTGGGGTGCAGAAGGACTCTTACAGAGAGCAGATTTTGTAGCCTGGGGTGCAGAAGGACAGCTGAAGAGAACAGAGATTGGATACTGGGGTGAACAAGGGCCGTTGCAGTGAGATGAGTTTGGAGACTGAGGTGCAGAATGACTGTTACAGAGAGCAAAGTTTGGAGAACAGGTTGCAGAAGGATCTTATAGAGAGCAGACTTTGGAAACTGGGATGAAGAAGGATCGTTTCAGAGAGCATAGGTTGGAGACTGGGGTGCAGAAGACCTGTTACAGAGAGCAGACTTTGGAGACTGGGTTGCAGAAAACCTGTTACAGAAAGCAGATGTTGGAGACTGGTGTGCAGAAGGATTGTTACAGATAGCACAGTTTAGAGACTGGGGTTTTGAAGGATTGTTTGAGAGAGCAGAAATTTCAGATTGAGGCTGAGAAGGACTGTTACAAAGAGCAGGGGTTGGAAATTGGGGTGCAGAAGAACCGTTATAGAGAGAAAAGTTCAGAGATTGCCGTACAGCAGGACTGTTACAGAGAGCAGAGTTTGGAGACTGGGGTGCAGAAGGACTGTTGCAGAGAGTAGATGTGGGAGAATGGGATTCAGAAGGATCATTGCAGAGAGCAGAGGTTGGAGAATGAGGTGCAGAAGGATCGCTACAGAGAGCAGAGTTTGAGGACCGGGGTTCAGTAGGATAGTTTCAGAGAGCACAGATTGGAGACTGGGGTGCTGGAGAAATGTTGCAGAGAGCATAGGTTGGAGACTGGTGTGCAGAAGGACTGTAGCAGAGAGCAAAATTGGAGACTGGGATGCAGAAGGATCGTTGCAGAGAGCAGATGTTGGATACTGGGGTATAATAAGTCGTTTGCAGAGAGCAGAGGTTGGAGACTGGGGTGCAGAAGCACTGTTGCAGAAAGCAGAGTTTGGAGACTGAGGTTCAAAAGGACTGTTACAGAGAGCAGAGGTTTTAGACTGGGGTGCAGAATAACTGATATGGAAAGTAGAGTTTGGAGACTGGGGTGCAGAAGGACTGTTATTGAGAGCAGAGTGTGTAGCCTGGGGTGCAGAAGGACAGCTGCAGAGAACAGAGGTTGGATACTGGGGTGCACAAGGACCGTTGCAGAGTAATGAGATTGGAGACTGAGTTGCAGAATGACTGTTACAGAGAGCAATGTTTGGAGAACGGGGAGCAGAATGATCTTACAGATAGCAGACTTTGGAGACTGGGATACAGAACGATAGATGCAGAGAGCAGAGGTTGGAGACTGGGGTGTAGAAGGACTTTTGCAGAGAGAAGAGGTTGGAGATGGGGTGCAGAAGGCCTGTTACAGAGAGCAGAGTTTAGAGACTGGGTTGCAGAAAACCTGTGACAGAGAGCAGATGTTAGAGACTGGGTTGCAGAATTATTGTTACTGATAGCACAGTTTGGAGACTTATGTTTCGGATTGTTGTAGACAGCAGAGATTTCAGACTGAGGCTTAGAAGGTCTGTTACAGAGAGCAGATGTTGGAAATTGTGGTGCAGAAGGACCGTTATAGAGAGAAGAGGTTTGAGAAGAGGTTTGCCGTACAGAAGGACTGTTGCAGAGAGCAGATGTGGGAGACAGGGGTGCAGAAGGACTATTACAGAGAGCAGACGTTGGAGACAGAGGTGCAGAAGGATTGTTACAGAGAGCAGAGATTGGAGACTGGGGTGCAGAAGGACAATTACAGAGAGCAAAGGACGGAAACTGAGGTGCAGAAGGACTTTTACAGATAGCAGAGGTTGGAGACTGAGGTGTAGAAAGATCGTTGTAGAGAGAAGAGTTTGGAGACTGAGGTGAAGAAGGACTGTTACAGAAAGCAGAGGTTGGAAATTGGGGAGCAGATGGACTGTTACAAAGAGAAGAGGTTGAAGACTGCGATACAAAAGGACTTTTACAGAGAACAGGTTTTGGAGACTGGGTTGAAGAAGAATCGTTGCAGAGAGCAGATGTTGGAGACTAGGGTGCAGAAGGCCTGTTACAGAGAGCAGAGTTTGAAGACTGGGGTGTAGAAGGCCTGTTACAGAGAGCAGAGTTTGGAGACTGGGGTGCAGAAGACTCTTACAGAGAGCAGCGTTAGGAGAATGGGTAGCAGAAGGATTTTACAGAGAGCAGAGTTTGGAGACTGAGGTGCAGAAAAACTATTACAGAGAGTACAGGTTGGAGACTGGGGTGCAGAAGGAGTGTTACAGAGAGCAGAGTTTGGAGTTTGGGGTGCACAAGATCTGTTACAGAGAGCAGAGTTTGGAGACAGGGGTGCAGAAGGACTGTTTCAGAGAGCAGAGTTTCGAGACTGAGGTGCAGAAAGACTGCTACAGAGAGAAGATTTTGGCAACTGGGATTTAGAAGGACCATTGCAGAGAGCAGAGGTTGGAGCCTGGGGAGAAGAAGGATTGTTGCAGAGAGCAGATGTTGGAGACTGGGGTGCATAAGGACTATTAAAGAGAGCATAGGTTGGAGACTGAGGTTCAGAAAGATCATTTCTGAGTGCAGAAGTTTGAGACTGGGGTGCAGAAGGACTGTCACAGATTGCAGAACAGGGAGACTGAGGTGCAGAAGGACTTTTACAAAGAGGAGAATTTGGAGACTGGGGTGCAAAATGATTCTTACAGAGAGCAGAGGATGGAGACTGGGGGGCAGAAAGATCGTTGCAGAGAGCAAAGGTTGCAAAATGAGGTGCAGAAGGATCGCTACAGAGAACAGAGTTTGGAGACTGGGGTGCAGCAGGACAGTTACAGAGAGCACAGGCTGGAGACTCGGATGCAGAAGAAATGCTGCAGAGAGCAGAGGTTGGAGATTGGGGTGCAGAAGTATTGAAGCAGAGAGCAGAGCTTGTAGACTGCGGTTTAGAAGGACTGTTGCAGAGAGCAGAGTTTGGAGACTGAGGTGAAGAAGGATCCTTGCAGAGAGAAGAGGTTGGATTCTGGGGTGCAGAAGGCCTGTTACAAACTGCAGAGATTGAAGACTGCGGTGCAGAAGGCCTGTTACAGAGAGCAGAATTTGGAGACTGGGATGCAGAAGGAATGTTACAGATAGCACAATTTCGAGACTGGGTTGCACAAAGATCTTACAAAGAGCATTTTGGAGACTTCGGTTCAGAAGGACTATTACAGAGAGCAAAGGTTGGAAATTGGGGTGCAGAAGGATTGTGGCAGAGAGCAGAGTTTTCAGACTTAGGTGCAGAAGGACTGTTGAAGAGAGCAGAAGTTGGATCCTGGGATGCAGAAGGACTGTTGCAGAGAGCAGAGTTTTGAGACCGGGGTGCAGAAGGACTGTTGTAGAGAGCAGAGGTTGGAGTCTGGGGTGCAGAAGGCCACTTACAGAGAGCAGAGGTTGAAGACTGGGGTCCACAAGACCTGTTACAGAGAGCAGAGTTTGGAGACTGGGTTGCAGAAGAACTGTTACAGAGAGCAGCATTAGGAGAATGCGAGCAGAAGTATCTTACAGAGAACAGAGGTTGGAGACGGAGGTGCAGAAGGACTTCTACAGAGAGTAGAGGGTGGAGACGTGGGTGCAGAGGGAGTGTTACAGAGAGCAGAGTTTGGAAAGTGGGGTGTATAAGGACCATTGCTGTGAGCAGAGATTGGAACCTGGAAAGAAGAAGGATTGTTGCAGAGAGCAGATGTTTGAGACTGGGGTGCAGAAGGACTGTTAAAGAGAGCAGAGGTGGGAGACTGAGGTGCAGAAGGACTTTTACACAGAGCAGAATTTGGAGATGAGGTGCAGAAGGTTTGTTACAGAGAGCAGAGGTTGGAGACTGTGTTGCAGAATGACTGATACAGAGATTAGATTTGGAGACTAGGGTCCAGGAGTATCGTTGCAGAGAGCAGAGGTTGGAAACTAAGGTGCAGAAGGATCGTTATACAAAGCAGATTTTGGTTACTGGGGAGTAAAAGGACTGCTGCAGAGAGCAGAGGTTGGAGACTGAGGTGCAAAAGGACTGATACAGAGAGCAGATGTTGGAGACTGGGGTGCAGAATTACTGTAGCAGAGAGCAGAGTTTGGAGACTGGGGTGCAGAAGGACTGTTGCAGAGAGCAGACGTTGGAGACTGGGGTGCGGAAGCCTGTTACAGAGAGCAGAGTTTGAAGACTGGTGTGCAGAAGGCCCGTTACAGAGAGCAGAGTTTGGAGACTGACGTGCCGAAGACTCTTACAGATAGCAGCGTTTTGAGAATGGGTTGCAGAAGGATCTTAGAGAGAGCAGAGGTTGGAGACTGAGGTGCAGAAGGACTTTTACACAGAGTAGAGGGTGGACACTGGGGTGCAGAAGGAGTGTTACAGCGAGCAGAGTTTGGAGACTGGGGTGCACAAGATCTGTTACTTAGAGCAGAGTTTGGAGACTGAGGTGCAGAAGGACTGTTACTGAGAGCATATTTTATGAACTGGGATGTAGACGGACCATTGCAGAGAGCAGAGGTTGGAGAATGGGGATAAGAAGGATCCTTGCAGAGAGCAGATGTTGGAGACTGGGTTCAGAAGGACTATTAAAGAGAGCAGAGGTTTGAGACTAAGGTGCAGAAAGATCATTTCTGAGTGCAGAGGTTTGAGACTGGGGTGCAGAAGGACTGTTACAAATTGCAGAACTTGGAGACTTAAGTGCAGAAGGACATTTCCAGAGAGGAGAGGTTGGAGACTCGGGTGCAAAAGGATTTTTACAGAGAGCAGAGGATTGAGACTGGGGTGCAAAAGGATCGTTGCAGAGAGAAGAGGTTAGAGAATGAGGTGCAGGAGGATCGCTACAGAGAGCAGAGTTTGGAGACTGGGGTGAAGTAGGCAATCATAGAGAGCACAGGTTAGATACTTGGGTGTAGAAGAAGTGTTGCAGAGAGCAGAGGTTGGAGACTGGGGTGCAGAAGTACTGTATCTGCGAAAAGAGGTTGGAGACTGGGGTGCGGAAGGACTGTTACAGAATTCAGAGGTTGGAAACTGTGGTGCAGAATGATCGTTGAGAGAACAGAGGTTGGAGATTGAGGTGGAGAAGGATCGTTGAAGAGAGAAGAGGTTGGAGACTGGGTGCAGAAGGCCTCTTACAGAGAGCAGAGTTTGGAGACTGGGGTGCAGAAGGATCATTGCAGAGAGCGCAGGTTTGAGACTGGGGTTCAGAAGGTCTGTTGCAGAGAGCAGATTTTGCAAACTGGGGTGAAGAAGGATCTTTGCAGACAGCAGAGGTTAGAGACTGGGGTGCAGAAGGACTGTTACAGATAGCACAGTTTCGAGACTGGGATGCAGAAGGATCTTACAGAGATCATTTTGGAGACAGAGGTGCAGAAGAAGTGTTAGAAGAGCAGAGGTTTAAGATTGGGGTGCAGAAGGATTGTTGCAGAGAGCAGCGTTTTCAGACTGAGGTGCAGAAGTACTGTTGCAGAGAGCAGATGTTCGATCCTGGGGTGCACAAGGATCGCTGCAGAGAGCAGAGGTTGGAGACTTGGGTGCAGAAGGCCTACTAAAGAGAGCAGAGTTATAAGACTGGGGTGCAGTAGGACTGTTACAGAGAGCAGACTTTAGAGATTGGGGTGCAGAAAGACTGTTACAGAAAGCAGAGTTTGGAGAATTTGTTGCCGAAGGATCTTACAGAGAGCAGAGTTTGGAGACTGAGGTGCAGAAGGACTTATACAGAGAGTAGTGTTTGGAGACAGAGGAGCAGAAGGAACGTTTTATAGAGCAGAGGTTGGAGACTGATGTCCAGACAAATTATTACAGAGATCAGAAAGTGGAGACTGGAGTGCAGAAGGAGTGTTACAGAGAGCAGAGTTTTGGAGATTGGGGTGCAGAAGAACTGTTGCAGAGAGCAGAGTTTGGAGACTGGGGTGCAGAAAGACTAATACAGAAAGTAGAGGTTGGAAACTGGGGTGTAGAAGGACCATTACAGAGAGCAGAGTTTAGAAACTGCTGTACAGAAGGACTGTTACAGGGAGACGAGGTTAGAGACTGGGGTTCTAAAGGATCATTGCAGAGAGCAGATGTTGTAGACTGGTGTGCAGAAGTATCTTATAGAGAGCATAGGTTGGAGACTGAGCTGCATAAGGACTGTTACAGAGAACAGAGTTTGAAGACTGGGGCGCAGAAGGATCGTTGCAGAGAGTAGAGGTTGGAGACTGAGGTGCGGAATGATCAGTAGGTTGGAGAATATGGTGGAGAACGATACTTACAGAGAGCAGATGTTGGAGACTGGGGTGAAGAAGGACAGTTACAGAGAGCACAGGTTGGAGACTGGGGTGCAGAAGAAATGTTGCAGAGAGTAGAGGTTGTAGACTAGGTTGAGGAAGGACTGTTACAGAGAGCAGAGGTTGGAGACTGGGGTACAGAAGAACTGATACAGAAAGCAGACTTTGGAGACTTTGGTGAAGAAAGACTGTTGCAGAGAACAGAGTTTGGAAACTGGAGTGCAGAAGAACCGATGCAGAGAGCTGAAGTTGGAGATTTAGGTGCCTAAGATTGTTACAGAGAACAGAGTTTGGATACTGGGGTGTATATGGAGTTATACAGAGAGCAGAGGTTGGAGACTGAGTTGCAGAAGAATCTTACAGAGAGCAGAGGTTGGAGACTGGGGTGCAGAATAACTGTTGCAGAGAGTAGAGGTTGGAAACTGAGGTACAGAAAGATCGTTGCAGAGAGAAGAGGTTGAAGACGGGAGTGCAGAAGGCTTGTTACAGAGAGCAGAGTTTAGAAACTGGAGTGCAGAAGGCGTTTTACAGTGAGCAGAGGTTTGAGACTGGGGTGCAAAAGCACTGTCACAGATAGCATAGTTCATAGACTAGGGTACAGAAGGATCGTTGCAGAGAGCAGAGGTTTCAGACTGAGGTACAGATGGACTGTTACAGAGAGCATAAGTTGAAGTCTGAGGTGCAGAAGCACTATTATAGAAAGAAGAGTTTGGCAATTGGGGTGCAGAAGGACCGTTACAGAGAGAAGAGCTTGGAGACTGCGGTACAGAAGGACTGTTACAAAGAGCAGAGTTTGGAGACTGGGGTGCAGAAGGACCATTGCAGAAAGCAGAGGGTGGAGACTGAGGTGCATAAGAATCGTTACAGAGAGCAGAGGTTTGAGACTGAGGTGCAGAAGGTCTTTTACAGAGAGCAGAGTTTGGAGACTGGGGTGCAGAAGGATTCTTAAAAAGAGCAGAGGATGGAGACTGGGTTGCATAAGGAGTGTTACAGAGAGCAGAGTTTGGAGATTCTGGTTCAGAAGAACTTCTAAAGATAGCAGAGTTTTGAGACTGGGGTTCAGAAGGATTGTTACAGAGTGCAGATGTTTGATTCGGGTGCAGCAGGACTGTAACAGAGAGTAGAGCTTGAAGAGTGGGTTGCATAAGAACTGTTACAGAGAGCAGAGGTTGGAGACTGCAGTGCAGAAGGCCTGTTACAGAGAGCATTGGTTGGAGACTGAGGTGCAGAAGGATCATTACAGAGAGCAGAGGTTGGATACTGAGTTGCAGAACGACTGTTACAGAGAGCAGAGATTTGAGATTGAGTTGCAGAAAGATATTTACAGAGAGCAGAGGATAGAGACTGAGGTGCAGAAGGACTGTTACAGAGAGAAGATTTTGAAGACTGGGGTGCAGAAGTATCGTTGCAGAGAGCAGAGGTTGGAGACTGAGGTGAAAAAGGATCTTAAAGAGAGCAGAGGTTGGAGACTGGGGTCAAGAAGGACAGTTACAGAGAGCATAGGTTGGATACTGGGGTGCAGAAGAAATGTTGCAGAGAGAATAGATTTGTGACTGGCGTGCATAAGGACTGTTACAGAGAGCAGAGGTTGGAGACTGAGTTGCAGAAGGACTGTTACAGAGAGCAGAGTTTGGAGACTGGGTTGCAGAAGGACCGTTACAGAGAGCAGAGTTTGGAGACTGAGGTATAGAAGGACTGTTACAGAGAGCAGAGGTTGGAGACTGGGGTGCAGAATGATCGTTTCAGAGGGAAGAGGTTGGAGACTGGGGTGAAGAAGGCGTGTTACAGAGAGCAGAGGTTGGAGACTGGGTTGCTGAAGTCCTGTTACAGAGAGCAGACGTTGGAGACTGGGGTGCAGAAGGCCTGTTACAGATATCACAGTTTGGAGACTGGTGTGCAGAACGATATTATAGAGAGCAGAGTTTGGAGACTGAGGTGAAGAAGGACTGTTACAGAGAGCAGAGGTTGGAGACTGGGTTGCAGAATGATTGTTGCAGAGAGCAGAGTTTTCAGTCTTAGGTGCAGAAAGACTGTTGCAGAGAGAAGATGTTCGAGAGTGGGGTGCAGAAGGACTCTTTCAGAGAGTAGAACATGGAGACTTGGGTGCAAAAATTTTCTTGCAGGGAGGAGAGGTTGGAGACTGGGGTGCAGAAGGCCTGTTACAGATATATCAGTTTGGAGACTGGTGTGCAGAATAATATTATTGAGAGCAGATTTTGGAGACTGAGGTGTAGAAGGACTGTTACAGAGAGCAGAGGTTGGAGACTGGGGTGCAGAATGATTGTTGCAGAGAGCAGAGTTTTCAGACTGAGGTGCAGAAGGACTGTTGCAGAGAGCAGATGTTCGAGACTGTGGGTGCATAAAGAGTGTTTCAGAGAGCAGAACTTGGAGAATGTGGTGGAGAAGGATTTTTGCAGGGAGCAGAGGTTGTAAACTGGGGTGCAGAAGGACTGTTATAGAGAGCAGAGGTTTTAGATTGGGGTGCTGAAGGCCTGGTACAGAGAGAAGAGCTTTGACACTGTGGTGCAGAATGATTGCTGATAGCTGGTGAGCCTCCTTCTGGACACCTTTTTTTCCACACAGTCCATCAGGCCCTCTCTTCTCACCCTGCTCTCTTTTGGCTTTATGAGCACCTGTGCCTTCCACAGTCACTCTAAACCATGGCTCACAGGCCTATCTCCTGGGAACCTGTCCCGCTGCCTCCTGGAATCTCCTTGGGGAGACCCTGCAGATACCCAGACTCCAGGCCCAACATACTTCCCTCCTTTTCTCTCCCCAGACACGCTCCTTCTCATTTTTTTTATGTTTTAATGAGTGATCCCATTGCCACTAAGCTACACCACAGACCAGGTGCCCTCTTTTGTCCTCGTCACCAGGACTTTAAAGTGCTTTACCCAGGGATCCTCTTCATAGCTTTTTCCCAAGCTCCAAATGTCACATCTTCAGTTACCAGATATTTCCTTTTAATCTTGTTTTGGCACCCGATTTTTCTCAGAGACTACATAAAGGTATTCTAACCAAAGCACATGGACTGTAGAGACTATTATGGCTTAGAAATAAGGTATCCTCCCACCAAAAACTCATGGTCAGCCACAGTAGCAGTGTTCAGAGGTGAAATGATTAGACTGTGAGACCTGTGACCAACTTTGTGGATCCATCCATTTTGTGGGTTAATTATCTGAAAGGCCCACTGTACTGAGAGAAGTATGGGCAGGTGGAGTGTGGCCGGGGACATGCCCTGGGGAATCACATCTTGTCCCCTGCGTACTGTCTCCTCCCGTCTCCTCCCCCACCCCAACTTTCTGGATGCCATGACCTAGGGACACTTCCCCCCTTGTTCCCATCCACCTCGGCGTCCCACCTCATCTCAGGCCAGCAGCAATTGGTCAGCTGGCCCCAGACCAAACTTCCAAGCCAGGAGATCAGAGTGCATCTCTCCCTCCGGGTTGTTCTGGTCAGGCCTTTGGTAACTGTGTCAACCTTGGACTGACCCAGGGAGTAGGTGTTATGAGTGGATTGGACCCACAACCGTTTCCTAAATCTACAGATTCTGTCATTTTAAGAGCTCAAGCCATTTCCTTCTGGATGGCCTGTTTCCAGCCTGCCCTCACCTAGAATGCGGTCTACTAGTGATTATTGAGATTCTCCAGCCGTCCTGGTCCTGCCCATTTGCACACCACAGCTAGCTCCTAGGCAGCCAGACCCATAGACCTCCTGCTGCCCACTGAGGAGAGAAGAGAGATTTTCTGAGGACCCTGTTAGAAGTCCACTCTTATTTTTTTTTTTAAGACCACACTCAGAGGGCATGTTTCAGGCAGTCCTTCACATGCGTCTTTTTTTTTTTTTTTAACGTTGAAACCTATGAGACTTTATTTTTTAAAGAGTATTTGAATTTTCAGGAATAATTCTTCTTCACATGCGTCTTTGAAAAATCAGACTCACAATGATTTTTGTGATTCTCTCCCAGGCTCCATTAACCACCGCTCTACTCCCTACTTCTCTGAGATCAACTTTTAGCTTCCAAAAAGAAGTGAAAAGCTGCTATTTCTCTTTATGTGTCTGGCTTATTTCACTTAATATAATGTCTCCCATGAGCTAGTTTTAAATAGAAACTGCACAACAAATTCTTTTATGTCAGATTTGAGTTTTATTATGAAGAGATAATTCGAAATGGTCACATATGTTTATGTAGGAAAATGTTCATTAAAATATTTATAGGACTGGAGATGATCTGAATGTTTAGCCAAAGGGGAGAGATTAAGTTTATTTTAAGAGAGATGTAAGTTTATTGATCATCTCAATAGATGCAGAAAAAACATTTAACAAAATATAGCACCCCTACCTGTCAAAACAGTAGAAACACTAGGGACAGAAGGAACTTTGTAAAAGCATTGTAAAAGCTATCTATGCCAACCCCAAAGCAGCATCATTCTAAGTGGAGAAAGGTTGAAAGCATTCACTCTAAAAACTGGAAGAAGACAACGTGCCCCCTCTTTCACCACTTCTATTCAACTTCATCCTTGAAATTGCCAGGGCCATTGGACAAAAGAAAGAAATTAACGGTGTACAAATAGGTCAAGAAGAATTTAAATCTCACTCTTTGCTGATAGGATCATTTCATCTTCTTAAATTTTTTATTAGAGCATAATAGTTATACATAGAAGTTGGGTTGATTTTGAACAAATCCTATGTGCATGGAATCTGATTTACTTCATTCAGTCCCCACCCCCCATCTCCCTCTTCTTCCCGCCCCCATTCTCCTTTTTCAACTGATCTTTCTTTGGGTCATTTATCTGTTAATTTCTGTCTGGTGCTTTCTACATATACATACAGGTGCAGTCCCCTGTGGTAGACTTCCATGTGCACATAACATGATCTGCGTAAAGACCTTTCACATTTACTCCCTTCCCAAACTTCTCCGCCCTCTCATTCTTTTTCTACTCCACTGATCTTGTCTGTATACTTAAATAGCCAGTCCAACCCCACTTCATCAACTTCTTTCCTCTATTTTGCTCTGGCCCTGATAATTTCAGCATTGTAAAGGAATAGTTAACTTCTGCCTTTCTGAACACAGAGATCAAGATTGATGTAAAATGAGAAAAACTCTACATTGGAAAACACTGAAGGCAACACCGAATGCTTCTGCAGATGATGACTCTGCTTTGTAAATTTTTTTCTTAACATTTGCAATGAAAATGAACTTCTCCAAAAATTCTATGTTTACATAAAATGACAACAGGAGACAGAGATTACTGAGACAGTGAGAAATGACTTCACACCATGATGAGGTCGAATGGCTTTCTGTTGGCTTCTAGCAATTCTCTGGTTACTCCCACCCCCCATCACCCTTGCAAATGTGTGTGGCCATGGGTCTGATTTCCTGAGACCAGTCCCACACGTTATCAGTCTCCAGGCTGCTTTTCATTCGATATTATTTGCCATGTTGCTGCAGATTAACAAGCCTGTTTGGGGTGCTCTCAGTCCATTCTCATCATGGTCACTTTTTCTCTGTTTTGTAGCTATGACAACATTGGAAATGAGCAATCAATCATTTGTCACTGAATTCATCTTCTTGAAATTTTCCAGGCACTTCAACCTACAGGGCTGGTTCTTCCTGCTCTTTCTGGTCATTTACCTGACCACTCTCCTGGGGAACATGCTCATAATAGTGGCCACCTTGGTCAGTCCAGCTCTCCACACTCCAATGTACTTTTTCCTCAGCAATTTGAACTTCTTGGAAGTCTGCTACACATCTACCACCCTTCCAGTACTGCTGGTGAACTTCTTCTGGGAGAAGAAGGCCATTTCTTATGAGAACTGCCTTTCCCAGATCTTCTTCTTGGTGACAAGTGCTGGCACAGAAGGAGTCTTACTGGCTGTGTGGCCAGTATGACTGCTGTGGGGCCACCTGCTGTCCTCCTCAGTATCCAGACATCATGAGTGTGAAGGTCTGTGTTGGCCTGGTGACTTGGTCCTGGCAGTGTGGGCTGGTGAATTTGGTCACACACATGGTGCTGGCCATCACACCCACTCTGTGTGGGCCCCAGCAGATCAGCCAGTTTCTCTGTGACACCCCATTGCTCCTGAAGCTCTCCTGCTCAGACACCTCTGTCAACGAGTCTGCTCTTCACGTTTTCTGTACCACCATGGGCCTGAGCCCCTGCCTCTTCACTGCAGGCTCTTACGCACTCATCATGGCGGCCATCCTGGGAATTCCCTCTACCTAGGGCAGGAGGAAGGCCTTCTCCACCTGTGCGTCCCCCCTCAGTGTCTTGGTGGTCTTCTATGGAACAGCCAACTTCCACTATGACAGACCCAGAGAAGGCTCCACATGGACACGCTGGTCTCTGTGCTCTTCTGTGTGGTGAGCTTCCTTTTGAGCCTCGTCATTCACAGCCTGAGAAGCAACGAGGTCCAGAGTGCCCTGAGGAAGCTGGCTGGAGGGTGTGCATCCCTTTGCATGATCAAAGTCTAGACCAATCTTCAAACTGGAGTATACAGTCATCTGGAAAAAGATGCCTCACAGGGACTTGTAGGCACCTGGTTAGAGAGTCTGTATCTGGAGCTTCAACTACAACTCCCGCTTTTAAAATCTCTGATACACCTTTCTCTCCGCTCTTTTCACAAACACCCTTTTCCACCTTTCAGGTTCAAGTGTGTCGGACACCTTGGTGGGTGTTCAGCACCATCTCTGTTCTTCTGTGTTCTCCCCACACCAGAGGGACAGAAAGTACGAGAACCTCGTTTCCCACACTCCCCTGCCTGCAGGCCTCCATTTTAGGAGGTTCTGTCAAGATCAGCCAAACACTAGGCAGAGAGGAAGAAAAAGAAGGAAGAAAGCGGGTTCTTTTACATCCCATAGCAGCAGCAGCAAACCAGCCCTGTAGAGGCAGGAACTAATCTTCTTGGTGCCAAGAGTTGTGTGTGCAGGCTCCAAGACAGCTGTTCCTGAATGTGGGTCACAATAGCGTGGAATGAGTGTCTCTTTCCAGGGAAGTTAAGGTTTCCATATATGGGGTGGTGTCACCTGCCCTATTTTCCTTTCTTCTTCCAGATCTCCCTACTATTTTATAACTTTTTATTGTGTAAACTTCCACTACCCTAAGACATCAAGAGTCGTTCTTCATCTCTACCTGACCACGGTGGCACTGACCACAATAGTTGTTTACATCATAGATTGTTCTAGATAACAGATCTGAGGAGGTAGGTTGGATGTTGACCTGAGGGAATTGAATATGTTGATGATGTCACAGCCCATGGGAAAGGAGACCTGATAATTCCTGGTGTGCAATGACCCAACAGAGACTTTAAGTTATCGTGGCCTGAAATCCAATGTCTATGGAAAACTGAGCTTTTCAATAACACCATCGACCTTCAGGATGGGAATGAACATTACAACATGACTACAGACTGCTGTTACTGACTGGAGTGGGAGACTTACTGAAAGAAAATGATAGGTTCAAGCATTATATTCCTCCTTCAAGTCAGGTTCAGATCATCAGAAATATTTTCTCTCCGGAAACTGATAAAGGTTAATATCAGAATAAAACATCCAATTCTCCAAATTGCAGAAGTACAAAGAAAATTATAAATCCACAATTTCTCCAGGTCTCTCTTATGTCAATTAGGACATTAATGGGAGAATGATTGAGACCCTGTTAATTAGAATGGCAAAATACCAGTTGAATTAGACAAATCTCAGAGCCTTGAACCCTGAAATCTCCATTAACCCTCTTTGCTGTCAGAAGCAGCGCCTCCTACCCCAATGAGAATAGCTTTTTCTATATTGAAGACCCTATGGTGACTCTACCTGGGCAATTGTCTTTTTTTAAGAGAGAGTGAGTGAGGAGAGGAGAGGGGAGAGAGAGAGAGAGAGAGAGAGAGAGAGAGAGAGAGAGAGAGAGAGAGAGAATTTTTAATATTCATTTTCTAGTTCTCGGTGGACACAACATCTTTCTTGGTATGTGGTGCTGAGGAACAAATCCGGGCCGTACGCGTGCCAGGTAAGTGCACTACTGCTTGAGCCACATCCCCAGCCCAATTGTCTTTAAGATGCTCATCCATCATCCCACATTGTCACCAGACTCTTAATTGGGGTCTTATCCTAGAACGCATCAGGTAAGAGTATAAAATATAGCCCAGGAGAGTATAAGTGTCTCACTAAAATAAAAGGTAAATATTTTACTGTATTTTGTTAATAGGAGCCTTAAGAATATATAAGAAAATTTGTTTGAGTCTTCTAGACTAAAGAAGTCAGGACATATTGCTGGATCATCTGGAATGCAGTCACAGGGACGTAATCACCAGAAATGTTAGGGCCAAGGATTTTCCTGAGCCTCGGGGAGTGGCTATTAGACTCTCTTTTGTTGATGGACTGGAATCTGGACTCAGTGTTTGCTTAAGTTCAATGACCAATATGATCCTGGAATAATGGAGAGCATGGTGATCAGAAATAAATAAGTTGTTGGACAGCGTGTTATGTGACCCCTTCCCTGGCCTCACAACTGGATCTGGAGGAGGGCCTGGAGCACCAGTCTTTACCAAGGCCTCATGGACATGCGTTCAGAAGGCAGAACCAGATCCTTGTGAAACCCGCAGCCACTGTCCTCGGCAGCCTGGGAAGACATTAACAGATGGCATCGTTGAAACTGGCTCCCTGATTTCAGTGAGAATAAGGGGACCCTGAAGTAGAAGAGGCCATGTGGTGGAGCAGTGATCAGAATATTTGAATCTGTAGAGATTTTTGACAGTGGTAAATGTTCGTGGTATTTATAGATGGGAAAAAATGGGCACCCTCCTAGAAGAGTGCCTGTCCCATGTAATGTGAAACTCTTCTTTTCACACTTCATTGGTGCATTGTAGTGGTCCATAATGGTGGGTATTTCTGACACATATTTGAACATGCACACAAAATAACCGTGAACTTTGGCCAATATCATTCCAATATTTCCCTTTTCCTCACCTCCTCCCCTGGTGCCTTGACTCTACTGATCTACCTTCACTTTCATGATGAGACTCCCTTTCCAACTTTCCTTCCTTTTCCCCCTCTAGCTTTAACAGAGGAAAAACATACGGCCCTTAACTTTCTGAGTTGCTTATTTTCCTTAATGTTCTGAATATCCATCCATCTTCCAGCATGACATAATTTTGTTCTTGTTTATGGCTGAATGAAATTCCAATGTGCATATACCAGATGTTCTATATCCATTCATCCACTGATGTCACCTCAGCTGGTTCATGGGCATGTATGTATCATTATAGTATGATGACTTCGATCCGCTGTGATAAATACCAAGCAGAGGTAGAGCTGGGTCGCAGGGTGTTCCATGGCTACTCCTGAGGAGCCTCCAACCCGATTTCCGTGGTGGTTATGCTGATTTACATGCCCACCAACAGGGTGAGAGTGCACCTTTCTCTCCAATTCTCTCCTTGTCTCACTGGTTTCTGTTTGTGTTCTTGGTGGTTGCCTTTGTCACTGAAGTGAGATGAAATCTCAGGGTAGTCTTGTCTTGCAAGTATTTTCATATATTTGTTGGCCACTCACATATTTTCTTCTAAGACGTGTCTATTTAGTTTATTTAGTTTCCCATTTGGTAATTTGGTTATATGATAATTGGGTTATTTAATAATTGTGGGTTTGATGTTAAGTTTTTGAGTTCTTTATTAATATTCTGAATATTCATCCTCTTTTAGAAGAGCCCCTCAAAAAGATATTCTCCCTTTCCGTAGGTTCTCCCTTCATATTCTAATTGTCTCTTTTGCTGTGCAGAACCTTCTTAATTTCACGCCATCCTATTAGCTAACTTTTGGTGTTATCTCCTGAGCTTTGGCATCCTATTGAGAAAGTCATTGCCTCTGCCTGTAGGTTGGAGTATTGACTTTGTTTTTTTCTAGAAACTGCATAATTACTGGTCTAGTGCCTAGGTCTTTAATGCATTTTGAGTTGATTTTTTGCAGTTGAGCAATAGTCCAGGTCTCATTCTTCTGCATTTGGACAGGGGTGTAGAAGGTCTGTTTAAGAGAGTAGATGTTAAAGACTGGGGTGCAAAAGAACTGTTGCAGAGAGCAAAAGTTGGAGACTGAGGTTCTGAAGGACTGTTACAGAAAGTAGAATTTGGAGACTGGGGTGCACAAGGATCATTGTTTGGAGACTGTTGTGCAGAAGGACAGGTATAAAGTGCAGAGTTTAAAGATTGGATTGAAGAAGGATCTTACAGAAAGCAGAGTTTGGAGACTGAGGTGCAGAAGGACTGTTACAGAGAGCCGAGGTAGGAGACTGGGGTGCAGAAGGGTCGTTGCAGAGAGCAGAGTTTTCAGACTGAGGTGCAGAAGGACTGTTGCAGAGAGCAGAGGTTGGAGACAATGGTGCAAAAGGATGGTTGCAGACAGCAGAGGTTAGAATCTACTGTGCAGAAGGACCATTACAAAGGTCAGAGTTTGGGAACTGAGGTGCAGAAAGATTGTTACAGAGATCAGAATTTGAAGACTCTGGTGCAGAAGCACCTTTACAGAGAGCAGAGGTTGGAGACTGCAGTGCAGAAAAACTGTTACAGAGAACAGAGGTTGGAGACTGGGCTGGAATAGAACTGTTTCAGAGAGCAGATGTTGGAGTCTGGGGTGCAAAACGACTGTTCCAGAGAGCAGAGGATGGAGACTGGGGTATAGAAGGAATGTTTCAGAGAGGAGAGGTTGCAGACTGAGTTGCAGAAGGACTGTTAAAGAGGGCAGAGTGTGAGGACTGAGGTTGAAAATGACGAATACAGAAAGCAGAGTATGGATACTAGGGTGCATAAGGACCCTTACAAAGAACAAAGTATGGAGACTGCAGTACAGACGGACTTTAATAGAGAGCAAAGTTTAAAGAGTGGGGTGCAGAAGAACTGTTATAGAGAACAGAGTTTGGAGACTGGGGTGCAGAAAGATTGTTGGGGTGAGCAGAGTATGGAGAATGGGGGTAGAGGGACTGTTGCAGAGAGCAGAAGTTGAAGACTGGGTTATAGAAGGACTGTTGCAGAGAGCAGATTTGGAGACTTAGGTGCAGAAGGACTGTTGCAGAGAGTAGACGTTGGAGACTGGGGTTCAGGAATAATCTTACAGAGAGCAGAGGTTAAAGAATGGGGCGAAGAAGACCTGTTCTAGAGAGCGGAATTTGGAGACTGGGGTGCAGAAGGACTCTTAGAGAGAGCAGAGTTTGGTGACTGGGTTTCAGAAGGATCTTACAAAGAGCAGAGGTTTGAGAATGAGGTGCAGAAAGACTGTGGCAGAGAGCAGAGGTTGGAGACTGGGGTGCACAAGGACTGTTACAGAGTGTAGAGGATTGAGACTGGGGTGAAGTAGGACTGTTGAAGAGAACATAGGTTGGAGACTGGGGTGCAGAAGGACCTTTGCAGAGAGAAGAGGTTGGAGACTGAGGTGCAGAATTATTGTTACAGAGAGTGGAGTTTGGAGACTGGGTTGCAGAAGGACTGTTTCAGCGAGCAGAGGTAGGAGACTGGTGTGCAAAAGAATCTTACAGAGAGTGAAGGTTGGAGACTGGGGTGCAGCAGGAATGTTGCAGAGAGCAGAGTTTAAAGACTGGGGTACAGAAGGACTAATAGAGAAAGCAGATGTTGGACACAGGGGTGCAGAAGGACTGTTACAGAGAGCAGAGGTAGGAGACTCCGGTTCAGAATGACTGTTACACAGAGCAGAGGCTGGCGACTGGAGTGCAGAAGGACTGTTACAGAGAGCAGAGTTTGAAGACTGGGGTGCAGAAGGACTGAAAGAGAAAGCAGATGTTGGAGACCGGGTTTCAGATCGACCATTACAGAGAGCAGAGGTAGGAGACTCCGGTTCAGAAGGACTGTTACAGAGAGCAGAGGTTGGAGACTGGGGTGCAGAAGGACTGTTACAGAGAGCAGAGTTTAAAGACTGGGTGCAGAAGACCTGATAGAGAAAGCAGATGTTGGAGACTGGGGTGCAGAAATACCGTTACAGAGAGCAGCGGTAGGAGACTCCGGTTCAGAAGGACTGTTACAAAGAGCAGAGGTTGGAGACTGGGGTGTACAAGGACCGTTGCAGAGAGCGAGGTTGGAGACTGAGGTGCAGAAGGAATGTTGCAGAGAGCAGAGGTTAGAGACTGGGGTGCAGAAGGCTCGTTGCAGAGAGTAGAGGTTGAAGACTGGGGTGCAGAAGGCCTCTTACATGGAGCAGAGGTTGGAGACTTGAGTCTAGAAGGCCTGTTACAGAGAGCAGATGTTGGAGACTGGGGTGCAGAAGGACTGATACAGAGAGCAGAGTTTGCAGACTGGGTTTCTGAAGGGTTTTACAGAAAGCAGAGTTTGGTGACTGAGGTACAGACGGACTGTTACAGAGAGCAGAAGTTGGAGACTGGGGTTCAGAAGGATTGTTGTAGAGAGCAGAGTTTTCAGACTGAGGTACAGAAGAACTGTTGCAAAGAACAGATGTTGGAGACTGGGGTGCACAAGGACTGTTGCAGCGAGGAAAATTTGAAGACTGGGGTGCAGAAGGATCATTGCAGAGAGCACAGGTTGGAGACTGGGGTGCAGAAGGATTGATGCATAAAGCAGAGATTGGAGACTGTGCTACAGAAGGCCTGTTACAGAGAGCAGAGTTTGGAGACTGGGGTGCAGAAGGACTGTTACAGAGAGAAGAGTATGTAGACTAGGTTGCAGAAGGATGTTACAGAGAACAGATGTTGGAGACTGGAGTGCACAAGAACTGATACAGAAAGTAGAGTTTGGAAACTGGGGTTCAGAAGGACCCTTACAGAGAGCAGAGGTTGCAGACTGCAGTACAGAAGGACTGTTAAAAAGAGCAGAGGTTGGAGACTGGGGTGGAGAAGAACTGTTTCAGAGAGCAGATGTTGGTGTCTGCGGTGCAAAATGACTGTTGAAGAGAGCAGAGAATGGAAACTGGGGTGTAGAAGGACTGTTGCACAGAGCAGAGTTTGCAGACTGAGTTGCAGAAGGACTGTTACAGCGGGCAGAGTTTGGAGACTGTGGTGGAAAAGGACGGATACAGAAAGCTGAGGTTGGATACTGTGGTGAATAAGGACCCTGACAAAGAACAAAGGTTGGAGCCTGCGGTACAGAAGGACTGTTACACAGAGCAGAGGTTGGAGACTGGGGTGAAGAATAACTGTTTTAGAGAACAGAGTTTTGAGACTGGGGTGCAGAAGAATCGTAAAAGAGAGCAGAGTTTGGAGACTGTGGTGGAGAAGGACTTTTACAGAGAGCCCAGGTTGAAGACTGGGGTGCAGTAGTTCTTTTACAGAGATCACATGTTGGAGACTGAGGTGTAGAAGGACGCTTACAGAGACCAGAGGTTAGAGACTGCAGTACAGAAAGACTGTTTCAGAGAGCAGTGGTTGGAGACAGGTGTGCAGAAGGATCTGACAGACAGCATAGGTTGGAAACTGGGGTTCAGAAGGATTGTTGCTGAGAGCAGAGTTGGAGACTGGGGTGCAGAAGGATCGTTGAAGAGTGAAGAGAATGGAGACTGGCGTCTAAAGGACTGTTACAGAAAGCAGAGATTGGAGATTGGGATGTAGAAGACCTGTTACAGAGAGCAGGGCTTGGAGACTGGGGTGCAGAAGAACAGTTACAGAGAGCAGAGTTTAAAGACTGGGTTGCAAAAGGATCTTACAGAGAGCAGAGGTTGAAGACTGAGGTACAGAAGGACTGTTACAGAGAGCAGAGGTTGGAGAATGAGGTGCAAAAGGCCTGTTAAATAAAGCAGAGTTCGGAACTGGTGTGTAGAACGACTGTTGCAGAGAGTAGAGGTTTGAGATTGGCGTCCCGAAGGATTGTTGCCGACAACAGAGGTTGGATACTGGGGTGGAGAAGGACTGCTGCAGAGAGTAGAGGTTGGAGACTGAGGTGCAGAAGGTCTGTTACAGAAGGCAGAGGTTGGAGACTGGGGTAGAGAAGGACTGATCCAGAAAGCAGACCTTGGTGACTTGGATGCAGAAGGACTGTTGCAGAGAGCAGAGGTTTGAGACTGGGGTGGAGAAGGACTGTTGCAGAGAGAAGATGTTGGAGACTTGGGTGCAGAATGACTGTTGCAGAGAGCAGAGATTGGAGAATGGGGTGCATAGGAGTATTGCAGAGAGCAGAGGTTGTAGACTGTGGTGCATAAGGACTGTAACAAAGAGCACAGGATGGATACTGGGGTGCAGAATAAGTGTTGTAGAGAACAGAGGTTGAAGACTGGGGTGCAGAGGGATCATTGCAGAAAACAGAGGTTGGAGACTGGGTTTCAGAAGGATCTTACAGAGAGCAGAATTAGGACACTGAGGTGCAGAAGGACTGTTACAGAGAACAGAGGTTAGAGACCGGGGTGCAGAATGACTGATACAGAAAGCAGAGTTTGGAGACCTGGGTGCAGAAATACCGTTACAGAGAGCACAGTGTGGAGACTGCAGTACAGAAGGACTGTTACAGAGAGCAGAGGTTGGATATTGCAGTGGAAAAGGACTGTTACAGAGAGCATATTTTGGAGACTTGGGTGACGAAGGACTGTTGCAGAGAGCAGAGGTTTAAAACTGGGGTACAGAAGGACTGTTGCAAAGAGCAGAGGTTGCAGAGTGATGTACAGAAGGACTTTTAAAGAGAGCAGAGTTTGGAGACTGTGGTGCCGTAGGACTGTTGTAGAGAGCAGATGTTGGAGACTGGGGTGCAAAAGGACTGTTGCATAGAGTAGAGGTTGGAGACTTGGGTGCAGAAGGACTATTGCAGAAAGTAGAGGTTGGAGATTGTGGTGCCACAGGATTGTTGCAGAGAGCAGAGGATGGAGACTGGGGTTCAGAAAGAGCGTTGCAGAGAGAAGATTATGGAGACTGGGGTATAGAAGGAGTGTTATAGAGAGCAGAATTTGAAGAATGAGGTGCAGAAAAACTGGGTGGAGAAAGACTGTTGCAGAGAGAAACATTTGGAGATTGGGGTGCCACAGGACTGTTGCAGAGAGCAGAGGTCGGAGACTGGTGTTCAGAAAGAGCGTTGCAGAGAGAAGATTATGGAGACTGGGGTATAGAAGGAGTGTTATAGAGAGCAGAAGTTGAAGACTGAGGTGCAGAAAAACTGTTACAGAGAGCAGTGTTTGGAGACCGGGGTGCAGGACAAATACTGAGAGCAGAGTTTGGAGACTGGGGTGCAGAAGGATCTTACAGAGAGCAAAGTTTGGAGACTGAGGTGCAGAAGGGCTGTTACAGAGAACAGAGGTTGGAGACTGGAGTGCAGAAGGACTGTTAAAGAGAGCAGAGTTTGGAGACTTCTTTTCAGAAGGATGATACAGAGAGCAGAAATTGGAGACTGAGGTGCAGAAGGTCTGTTACAGAGAGTAGATGTTGAAGACTGAAATGTAGAAAGACCATTGTAGAGAGCAGAGGTTGGAGACTGAAGTGCAAAAGGATTGTTGAGGAGTGCAGAGGTTGGAGACTTTGCTGTAGAAGGACTGTTGCAGAGAGCAGGGTTTGGAGATTGGGGTGCCGAAGGACTGTTGCAGAGAGCAGAATTTGGAGACTGAGGTGCAGAAGGACTGTACAGAGATCAGAGGTTAGAGACTTGAGTGCAGAAGGACTAATAGAAAATGCAGGGTTTGAAGACTGGTGTGCAGAAAGACAGTTACAGAGAGAAGAGTTTGGAAACTGCACTACAGAAGGACTGTTACAGAGAGCAGAGGTTGGAGACTAGGGTGGAAAAGGACTGTTTCAGAGATCAGATGTTGGAGACTGGGGTGCAGAAGCACTGTTTCAGAGAGGAGGTTGGAGACTGAGGTGCAGTAGGACTGTTGCAGAGAGTAGGGGTTGGAGACGGGGGTGCAGAAAAACTGTTGCGGAGAGCAGAAGTTGGAGATTGGTGTTGAGAAGGACTGTTGCTGAGAGCAGAATTTGGGGACTGAGGTGCAGAAGGAATGTTACAGAAAGCAGTGGTTAGAGACTTGGGTGCAGAAGTACTGATACAAAAAGCAGAGATTGGAGACTGGGGTGCAGAAAGACTGTTGTAGAGAGCAGATGTTGGAGACTGGGTTGCAGAAGGACTGTTGCATAGAGTAGAGGTTGGAGACTTGGGTGCAGAAGGACTATTGCAGAGAGGAGAGGTTGGAGGTTGGGTTGCAGGAGAACTGTTGCAGAGAGCAGAGGTGGAAGACTGGGTGAAAAAAGACTGTTGCAGGGAGTAGCATTTGGAGATTGGGGATCCACAGGACTGTTGCAAAGAGCAGAGGTTGGAGACTGAAGTGGAGAAGGACTGTTACAGAGAGCAGAGGTTGAAGACTGGGGTGCAGAAGGACTGATACAGAAAGCAGAGGTTGGAGACTGGGGTGCAGAAGGACTGTTGAAAGAGCAGAGTTTGGAGACTAGGGTGGAGAAGGACAGTTGTCGACAGCAGATGTTGGAGACTGGGGTGCAGATGGAGTGTTGCAGATAGCAGAGTTTGGAGACTGGGGTGCACTACAACTATTGCAGAGAGCATAGGTTGCAGACTTAGGTGCAGAAGGACTGTTACAGCAGCAGAGTTTGGAGACTGTGGTGCAGAAGGACTGAAACAGAAATCAGAGGTTGGAAACTGGGGTGCAGAAGGACCATCACAGAAAACAGAGGTTGGAGACTGCGGAACATAAGGATTGTTACAGAGAGCAGATGTTGGAGACTGAGGTGCATAAGGACTGTTACAGAGAGTAGATATTGAAGACTGAGGTGTAGAAAGACCATTGCAGAGAGCAGAGGTTGGAGACTGAGGTGCAGAAGGACTGTTGCGGAGTGCAGAGGTTGGAGACTTTGGTGTAGAAGGACTGTTGCAGGGAGCATAGGTTGGAGATTGGGGTGCAGAAAGACTGTTTCAGACAGGAAAATTTGGAGATTGAGGTGCAGAAAGACTGTACAGAGAGCAGAGGTTGGGGACTTGAGTGCAGAAGGACTGATAGAGTAAGCAGGGGATGGAGACTGGTGTGCAGAGGGACAGTTATAGAGAGAAGAGTTTGGAAACTTCAGTACAGAAGGACTTTTAAGGAGAGCAGATGTTGGAGACTGGGGTTGAGAAAAACTGTTGCAGAGATCAGATGTTGGAGACTGAGATGCAGAAGGACTGTTGCAGAGAGGAGGTTGGAGACTGGGGTGCAGAGGGACTGTTGCAGAGAGCATAGGTTGGAGACTGGGGTGCAGCAGGACTATTGCAGAGAGGAGAGGCTGCAGACTGAGGTAAGGAAGGACTGTTACAGCAGCAGAGTTTGGAGACTGTGGTGCAGAAGCACTGATACAGAAAGCAGAGGTTGGAAACAGGGGTGCAGAAGGACCCTTACAGAGAACAGAGGTTGGAGACTGGGGTGCAGAAGGACTGTTACAGAGAGCAGAGTTTGGAGACTGATTTTCAGAAGGATCATACAGAGAGCAGAGGTTGAAGACTGAGGTGCAGGAGGACTGTTACAGAGAGTAGATATTGAAGACTGAGGTGTAGACAGACCATTGCAGAGAGCAGAGGTTGAAGACTGAGGATCAGAAGGACTGTTGCGGAGTGCAGAGGTTGGAGACTTGGGTGTAGAAGGACTGTTGCAGAGACCATAGGTTAGAGATTGGGGTGCAGAAGGACTGTTGCAGAGAGAAGGTTGGAGACTGGGGTGCAGAAGGAGTGTTACAGAAAGCAGAGTTTGGAGACTGATTTTCAGATGGATCATACAGAGAACAGAGGTTAGAGACTGGGGTGCAGAAGACTGTTAAAGAGAGGAGACATAGGAGACTGAGGTGCAGAAGGTCTGTTTCAGAGAGCAGATGTTGGAGACTGAGGTGCAGAAGTATCGTTGCAGAGAGCGACATTGCAGACTGACGTGCAAAAAGACTGTTACAAAGAATAGAGGTTGGAGATTGTGATGCAAAATGCCTGTTACAGAGAGCAGAGGTTCTATACTGGGGTGCAAAAGAAATGTTAGAGAGAGAAGAGTTGTTAGACAAGGTTGCAGAAGGATCTTACAGAGAGCAGAGATTGTAGACCGAGGTGCAGAAGGACTGTTACAGAGAGCAGAGGTTGAAGACTGGGGTGCAGAAGGCCTTTTACAAAGAGCAGAGTTTGGAGAAGGGCTCCAGAATGACTTTTACATATGGCAGAGTTGGAAACTGTTTTGCAGAAGGATCTTCCAGAAAGTAGATGTTGGAGACTAAGGTGCAGAAGGACTGTTACAGAGTGTAGAGGTTGGAGACTGAGGTGCAGAATGATCGTTGCAGAGAACAGAATTTTAAGTCTAAGGTGCCGAAGGACTGTTGCAGAGAGCACATGTTGGAGACTGGGGTTCAGAATGACTGTTTCAGAGAGCTGAGTTTGTAGACTGGGGTGCAGAAGGATCGTTGTAGAGAGCGGAGGATTGGTACTGGGGTTCAAAGGATTGTTACAGAGAACAGACTTTAGAGAATGGGGTGCAGAATGGCTGTTACAGAGAGCAGAGTTTGAAGACTGGGTTGCAGAAAGATCTTTCAGAGTACATTTTGGAGACTGACGTGCAGAAGGAATGTTACAGAGAGCAGAGGTTGGAGACTGGGGTGCAGAAGGACGGTTACACAGAGCAGAGGTTGAAGACTGGTTGTAGAAGGACTGTTGCAGAGAGCAGAGGTTGGAGACATCGGTGCAGAAAGACTGTTGCAGAGAGCACAATTTGGAGACTTAGGTGCAGAAGGACTGTTACAGAGAGCAGAGTTTGGAGACTGGTGTGCAGAAGGACTGTTACAGAGAGCAGAGTTTTGACACTAGGGTACAGAAGGACTGTTGCAGAGAGCAGATGTTGTAGACTGTGGTTCAGAAGAACTGTAGAAGACAGCAGAGGTTAGAGAATTGGGTGCAGAAGTAAGGTTGCAGAGAGCAGAGGTAGAAGAAAGATGTGCAGAAGGACTATTACAGAGAGGAGAGGTTGGAAACAGTGGTGCAGAAGGACGGATACAGAAAGCAGAGGTTTAGGATGGTGGTGCAGAAGGACCCTTACAGAGAGCAGAGGTTGAAGACTGCGGTACAGAAGGACTGTTACAGAGAGCAGAGGTTGGAGAATGGGGAGCAGAAGAACTGTTGCAGAGAACAGAGTTTGGAGACTGGGGTGCAGAAGGACCTGTGCAGAATCCAGAGGTTGGAGACTGTGGTGGAAAAGGAATGTTACAGAGAGCAGAGTTTGAAAACTAGGATGCAGAAGGATCTTACAGAAAGCAGAGATTGTAGACCGAGGTGCAGCAAGACTGTGACATAGAGCAGACGTTGGAGACTGGGGTGCAGAAGGATCGTTGCAGACAGCAGAGTTTCCAGAGTGAGGCGCAGAAGGACTGTTGCTGAGAGCAGATGTTGGAGACTTGGGTGCAGAAGAACTGTTGCAGAGAGCAGATTCTGGAGACTGGGATGCAGAAGAATCATTGCAGAGTGCAGAGGTTGGACAATGGGGTACAGAAGGACTGTTACACAGAGCAGAGTTTGGATACTTGGGTGAAGAAGGACTTTTTCAGAGAGCAGATGTTGGGGACTTGGGTGCAGAAAGACTGTTACACAGAGTAGAGTTTGGAGACTGGGATGAAAAAAGACTGTTGCAGGGAGCAGCTGTTGGAGACTTGGGTGCAGAAGGACTGTTGCAGAGAGCAGAATTTGGAGACTGAGGCCCAGAAGGACTGTTGCAGAGAGCAGACTTTGGAGACTAGGGTGCGGAAGGACCTTTACAGAGAGCAGAGTTTAGATACTGCAATACAGGAGGACTGTTACATAGAGAAGTGGTTGGAGATTGGGGTGGAGAAATAATGTTTCAGAGTGCAGATGTTGGAGACTGGGGTGTAGAAGAACTGTTGCAGAGAGCAGAGTTTGGAGACTGGGGAGTAGAAGAACTGTTGCAGAGAGCAGAATTTGGAGACTGAGGTGCAGAAAAAATGTTACAGAGAGCAAAATTTGGAGACAGGGGTACAGAATTACTGATACAGAAAGCAGAGTTTGGAGACTGGGGTGCAGAAGAACCGTTACAAAGAGAAGTGGTTGGAGACTGAGGTTCAGAAAGACTGGTGCAGAGAGCAGAGATTAGAGAATGGGGTGCAGAAGGACTGTTAAAGAGAGCAGAGTTTGAAGACTAGGGTACAGTAGGACCGGTGCAGAATCCAGAGGTTGGAGACTGTGGTGGAAAAGGAATGTTACAGAGAGCAGAGTTTGAAAACTGGGATGCAGAAGGATCTTACAGAGATCAGAGTTTAGCGACAGGGGTGCAGAAAGACTGTTGAGGAGAGGAGACGTTGGAGACTGGGGTGCTGAAGGCCTGTTACAGAGAGCAGAGTTTGGAGACTAAGGTAGAGAAGGCCTGTTAATGACAGCAGATTTTGAAGACTTGGGTGACGAAGGATTGTTATAGAGAGCAGAGTTAGGATACTGGGTGGCAGAAGGATCTTACAGAGAGCAGAATTTGGAGACTGAGGTGAAGGAGGACTGTTAAAGAGAGCAGTGGTTGGAGACTGAGGTGCAGAGGGATCGTGCAGAGAGAAAAGGTTTCAGACTGAGGTTTAGAAAGGCTTTTATAGAGAGCAGAGGTTGGAGACTGAGGTGCAGAAGGACTGTTACAGGGAGCAAATTTTGGCGACTGTGTTGCAGAAGGATCTTTCATAAAGGAGAGTTTGGATACTGAGGTGCAGAAGGACTGTTACAGAGAGCAAAGGTTGGAGTCTGGGGTGCAGAAGGATTGTTGCAGAGAGCAAAATTTTCAGACTGAGGTGAAGAAGGACTGTTGCAGAGAGCAGATTTTGGAGACTGGGGTGAAGAAAGATTGTTACAGAGAGCAGTATTTGGAGACTGGGGTGCAGAACAACTGCTACAGAGAGCAGAGGTTGGAGACTGGGGTGCAGAATGCCTGATACAGAGAGGAGAGTTATGAGACTGGGGTGCAGAAGAACTTTTACAAGCAGCGGAGTTTTCAGACTGGGTTTAAAAGGATCTTACAGGGAGCAGAGGTTTGAGACTGAGGTTCAGACGGACTGTTGCAGAGAGCAGATGTTGGAGACTGCAGTACAGAAGGACTGTTGCAGAGAGGTGAGGTTGGAGACTAGGGTACACAATAACTTATTCAGAGAGGAGATGTTGGAGACTCTTGTGCACAAGGACTGTTGCAGAGAGCAGAAGTTGGAGAATGGTGTACAGAAAGACTTTTGCAGAGAGCAGAGTTTGGAGACTGACGTGCCGAAGGACGGATAATTAAAGCAGAGGTTGGAGACTGACGTGCAAAAGAACTTTTACAGAGAGCAGAGTTTGGAGACTGTGGTACAGAAGGACTATTACAGAGAGCAGAGTTTGGAGACTGGGGAGTAGAAGGACTGTTGCGGAGTACAGAGGTGCAGCAGGACCATTGCAGAAACCAGAGGTTGAAGACTGGCGTGGAGAAGAAATATTACAAAGAGCAGATTTTGGAAACTGGGGTGCAGAAAGATCGTTGCAGTCAGCAGAGTTTCCAGAATGAGATGCAGAAGGACTGTTATACAGAGCAGAGGAAGTAGACTGAGGTGAAGAAGGACAGTTACAGAGAGCAGATGTGGGAGACAGGGGTGCAGGACTGATACAGAGCAGAAGTTGGAGACTGAGGTACAGAAGGAGTGTTACAGAGAGCAGAGGTTGGAGACTCGGGTGCATAAGGATAATTACAGAGAGCAAAGTTTTCAGACTTAGGTACAAAAGAACTGTTGCAGAGATCAGATGTTGGAGATTGGGGTGCACAAGGACTGTTGCAGCGAGCAGAGATTGGAGACTGAGTTGCAGAGGGATCATTGCAGAGAGCAGAGGTTGGAAAGTGGGGTGCAGAAGGCCTTTTACAGAGAGCAGAGTTTGAAGACTGAGGTGCAGAAGGACTGTTACAGAGAGCAGAGGTTGGAGACTGGGGTGCAGAAGGACTGTTGCAGAGATCAGAGGATGGAGACTGGGTTGGAGAATGACTGTTGCAAAGAGCAGATGTTGGAGACTGGGGTGCAGAAGGAATTTTGCAGAGTGCAGTAATTAGAGACTGGGTGCATATGGACTATTGTAGACAGCAGAGGTTTGCAGACTGAAGTGCAGAAGGACTGATACAGACAGCAGAGTTTCCAGAATGTGGTGTAGAAGGACTGATACAGAAAGCAGAGGTTGGACAATGTGGTGCAGAAGAACCCTTACAGACAACAGAGGTTGGAGACTGCAGTAAAGAATGAGTGTTACATAGAGCAGAGGTTTTAGACTGTGGTGCAGAATAACTGTTGTAGTGATCAGAGTTTGGAGACTTCGGTGCAGAAGGACCATTGCAGAAAGCAGTGGTTGAAGACTTGGTTTCAGAAAAATCTTACAGAGAGCAGAGTTTGCACACTGAGGTGCAGAAGGACTGTTGCACAGAGGAGAGGTTGGAGATTGGGGCGCAAAAGTACTTTTGCAGAGAACAGAGTTTGGAGTTTGAGGTGCAGAAGGAATGTTACAGAGAGTAGAGGTTGGAGACTGGGGTGCAGAATGACTGATACATAACACAGAGTTTGGAGACTCGGGTGCGTAAGGACCGTTACAGAGAGCAGAGGTTGCAGACTGCAGTACAGAAGGACTGCTACAGAGAGCAGTGTTTGGAGACAAGTGTTCAAAATTATCTTACAGAGAGCATAGTTTGGAGACTGGGGTGCAGAAGGACTGTTGCAGAGCAGATTATGGAGACAAGTGTGTAGAAGGACTGTTACAGAGAGCAGAGGTTGTAGACTGGGCTGCAGAAGCATCATACAGAGAGCAGAGTTTGGAGACTGAGGTGCAGAAGGTCTGTTGCAGATAGCAGAGATTGGAGACTGGGCTTCAGGAGGACTGATACAGAGGGGAGAGTTGGCAGACTGGTGTGCAGAAGCATCTTACACAAGCGAAGTATGGAGACTGAGGTGCAGAAAGATTGTTGCAGAGAGACTGGAGTGCAGGAGACCTCTGACAGAGAGCAGAGATTTGAGACTGAGGTGACAAAGGACTGTTGCAGAGAACAGAATTTGGAGACTTGGGTGCATAAGGACAGTTGCTGAGAGAAGATGTTGGAGACTGATGTGCAGAAGGACTTTTACAGAGAGCACAGGTAGGAGACTGGGGTGCAAAATGAATGTTGCAGAGAGCAGAGGTTGGAGACTGGGGTGCAGGAGGACTGTTACAGAACGCAGAGGTTAGAGACTGAGGTGCAGAAAGACTGTTAAAGAGAGCAGAGGTTGGAGAGTGGGTTCAGAAGGACTTACAGTGAAAGCAGATGTTGGAGACTTGGGTGTAGAAGAAAAGATAAAGAGAGAAGAGATTGGAGACTCCGGTACACAAGAACTGCTACAGAGTGCAGAGGTTGGAGACTGAGGTGCAGAAGGACTGTTGCAGAGAACAGAGGTTGGGAGACTGGGGTGCAGAAGCACCTTTGCAGAGAGAAGAGGTTGGAGACTTAGGTGCAGTATTATAGTTACAGAGAGCAGAGTTTGGAGACTGGGGTGCAGAAAGACTGTTTCAGTGAGCAGAGTTTGCCCGACTGGGTTTCAGAAGGGTCTTACAGAAAGAAGAGGTTGGAGACTGAGGTACAGAAGGACTGTTACAGCGAGCAGATTTTGGAGACTGGGGTGCAGAAGGATTGTTGCAGAGAGCAGAGTTTTCAGACTGAGGTACAGAAGAACTGTTGCAGAGAGCAGATGTTGGAGACTGGGTGAACAAGGACTGTTGCAGTGAGCACAGGTTGGAGACAGGGTGCAGAAGGATCGTTGCAGAGAGCAAGGTTGGAGACTGGGGTTCAGAAAAACTGATAAAGAGAGCAGAGTTTGGAGACTGGGGTGCAGAAGGCCTGTTACAAAGAGCAGTGTTTGGAGACTTGGGTGCAGAATGACTGTTACAGAGAGCAGAGTTTGGAGACTGCGTTGCAGAAGGATCTTACAGAGATCCGAGTTTGGAGACTGAGGTGCAGAAGCACTGTTGCACAGAGTAGAGTTTGGAGACTGAGGTGCATAAGGACCGTTGCAGAGAGCAGAGCTTGGAGCCTGAGGTGCAGAAGGACTGTTGGAGAGAGCAGAGGTTTTAGACTGGGGTGTAGAAGGACTGTTGCAGAGAGTAGAGGTTGGAGACTGGGTGAAGAAGGACTGTAGCAGAGAGCAGAGTTTGGAGACTAAGGTGAAGAAGGAAAGTTACACAGTACAAAGGTTGGAGACTCGGGTCCAGAAGGACTAATACACAAAGCAGAGCTTGGAGACTCGTGTGCAGAAGGACCTATACAGAGAGCAGTGGTTGGAGACTGCAGTACAGAAGGACTGTTAAAAATAGCAGTGGATGGAGACTGGGGTGGAGAAAATCTGTTGCAGACAGCAGATGTTGGAGACTGGTGTGCAAAAGGAATGTTGCAGAGAGCAGAGGATGGAGACTGGGTTCAAGAGGGACTGTTTCAAAAAGCAGAGGTTGCGGACTGAGTTGCAGAGGGACTGATACAGAGGGCATAGTTTGGAGACTGTGGTTCAAAATGACTGATACAGAAACAGAGGTTGGATACTGGAGTACATAAAAACACTTATGGAGAAAAGAGTTTGGAGACTGCAGTACAGAAGGACTGTTACAGATAGCATGGGTTTGAGACTGGGGTGCAGAAAGATCATTGGGGTGAGCAGAGTATGGAGACTGGGGTGTAGAAGGACTGTTGCAGAGAGCAGAGGTTGGGGACTGGGGTGTAGAAGGACTGTTGCAGAGAGCAGACGTTGGAGACTGGGGTGCAGAAGAACTGTTGCATTAAGCAGAGGTTTGAGACTGCGTTAGAGAAGGAATGTTACAGAGAGCAGAGGTTGGAGACAGGTGTGCAGAATTATCTTACAAACAGCATAGGTTGGCGACTGGGGTGCAGAAGCACTTTTAAAGAGAGCAGAGTTTGGAGACTTGGGTGCAGAAGGCCTGTTACAGAGAGCAGAGTTTGAAGAATGCAGTACAGAAGGACTGTTACAGAGAGAAGATGTTGCAGACTGTGGTGCAGAAGAACTGTTGAAGAGAACAGAACTTGGAGACTGGGGTGCATGAGGACTGTTGCTGAGAGAAGAGGTTGGAGACTGAGGTGCAGAAGTACTGTTACAGAGAGTAGAGTTTTGAGACTTGGGTGCAGAAGGACTGATACAGAGAGCAGAGTTTGGAGACTGGGGTACAGAAAAAAAGTTGCAGAGTGCAGAGTTTTAAACTGGCGTGCAGAAGGACTGTTGCAGAGAGCAGAGGTTGGAGACGGGGTGCAGAAGGACTGTTACAGAGAGCAGAGGTTAAATTCTTTGGTGCAGAAGGACTGATACAGAAAGCAGAGTTTGGAGACGGGGTTGAAGAAGGACCGTTACAGAGATCAGAGGTTGGATACAGGTGTGCAGAAGGATCTTATAGAGAGGAGAGGTTTGAGACCGGGGTGTAAAAGGAGTGTTGCAGAGAGCAGAGCTTGGAGACTAGGGTGCAGAAGGACTGTTGTAGAGAGCATATTAAAGACTGTAGTGCAGAAGGACTTGTTACAGAGAGCAGAGTTTGGACACTGGGGTGAAGAAGGATCGTTGCAGAGAACAGAGATTAAAGACTCGTGTGAAGAAGGACTGTTACAGAGAGCAGAGGTTGGAGACTGGGGTGCAGAAGCACTGTTACAGAGAGCAGAGGATAGAGACTGTGGTGCAGAAGGACTGTAACAGAGAGCAGAGGTTGGAGACTGGGGTGCAGGACTGATACAGAAAGCAGAGGTTGGAGACTGGGGTGCAGAAGGACTGTTGCAGAGAGCAGAGGTTGGAGACGGGGTGCAGAAGGACGGTTACAGAGAGCAGAGGTTAAATCCTTTGGTGCAGAAGGACTGATACAGAAGCAGAGTTTGGAGACGGGGTTGAAGAAGGACCGTTACAAAGATTAGAGGTTGGATACAGGTGTGCAGAAGGATCTTATAGAGAGGAGAAGTTTGAGACCGGGGTGTAGAAGGAGTGTTGCAGAGAGCAGAGGTTGGAGACTGGGGTGCAGAGGGACTGTTGTAGAGAGCATATTAAAGACTGTGGTGCAGAAGGACTGTTACAGAGAGCAGAAGTTTGGACACTGGGGTGAAGAAGGATCGTTGCAGAGAGCAGAGATTAAAGACTCGTGTGAAGAAGGACTGTTACAGAGAGCAGAGGTTGGAGACTGGGGTGCAGAAGGACTGTTACAGAGACCAGAGTTTGGAGACTGGGTTGCAGAAGGATCTTACAGAGATTAGAGGTTGGAGACTCAGGTGCAGAAGCACTGTTGCAGCGAGTAGAGTTTGGAGACTTAGGTGCAGAAGGACCATTGCAGAGAGCAGATTTTGGAGACTGGGGTGCAGAATTATTGTTGCAGAGAGAAGAGGATGGAGACCGGGTTCTAGAAAGACTGTTGCAGGGAGCAGAATTTGGAGACTTAGGTGCAGAAGGACTTTCAAAGAGAGCAGAGTTTGCAGACTGGGATGCACAAGGACTGTTGCAGAGAACAGAGGTTGAAGACTGGGGAGCAGAAGTATCGTGAAAGAGAGCAGAATTTTCAGCTGAGGTGAAGAAGGACTAATGCAGAGAGAAGATGTTGGAGACTGGGGTGCAGAAAGCCTGTTACAGAGAGCAGAGTTTGGAGAAAGGGTGCAGAAGGACTGTTACAGAGAGCAGATTTTTGAGATTGGTTTGCAAAAGTATCATTCAGAGAGTAGAGGTTTGAGACTGAGATGCATAAGGACAGTTACAGAGAGTAGAGGTTGGATACTGAGGTGCAGAAGGCCAATTGCAGAGAGCAGAGTTTGAAGACTGAGGTGCAGAAGGACTGTTATAGAGAGCAGATGTTGGAGACTGAGGTGCAGAAGAACTGATACAGAAAGCAGAGTTTAAAGACTGGGTGAAGAAGGACCACTAGAGAGAGCAGAGTTTGGGGACTGCGGTGCAGAAGAACTATTACAGAAAGCAGAGTTTGGAGACTGAGGTGCAGAAGGCCTGTTGTAGAGAGCAGACGTAGGAGACTGGGGTGCAGAAGGATTGTTGCAGAGAGAAGAAGTTGGAGACTTAGGTGCAGAAGGACTGTTACAGAGAGCAGAGTTTGGAGACTGGAGTGCAGAAGGACTGTTGCAGAGAACAGAGGTTTTCGACTGAGGTGCAGAAAAACCGTTGAAGATAACAGAGGTTGGAGACTTGGGTGCAGAAGGATCTTAGAGAGAGCAGAGGTTGGAGACTGAAGTGCAGAAGAACTGTTGGAGAGAGCAGACATAGGAGACTGGGGTGCACAATAATTGTTGCAGAGAACAGAGGTTGGAGACTGGGGTGCACGACTGGTAAGAAAGCAGAGAATGGAGACTGGAGTTCCGAAGGACCGTTACAGAGAGCAGAGATTGGAGACTGGGTGCAAAAAGACTTTTTCAAAGAGCAGAGTTTGGAGACTGAGGTGCAAAAAGACTTTTTCAAAGAGCAGAGTTTGGAGACTGAGGTGCAGAAGGATTGTTACAGAGAGCAGAGTTTGGAGACTGCAGTGCAGAAGAACTGTTATTGAGAGTAGAGTTAGGACACTGGGTAAAGAAGCATATTACAGCGAGCAGAGGTTGGAGACTAGGGTGAAGAAGGACTGTTGCAGAGAGCAGAATTTGGAGACTGGGGTGCAGAAGGATTGTTGCAGAGAGCAGACTTTTGAGACTGGGTTGCAGAAGGATCGTTGCAGAGAGTAGACAATGGAGACTGGTGTACAGAAGGACTGTTCTAGAGAGCAGAGTTTAAAGACTGGGGTGAAGAAAGACTGTTGCTGAGAGCAGTTGTTGAAGACTGAGGTGTAGAAAAACTGTTACAGAGAGCAGTGTTTAGAGACTAAGGTGCAGAAGGACTGTTGCAGAGAGGAGAGGTTGGAGACTGGGTGCCGAAGGACTGTGCAGAGTGCAGTGTTTTGGAGACTGGGGTGCAGAAAGACTTTTACAGAAAATAGAGGTAAGATACTGCTGTACAGAAGGACTGTTAAAGAGAGCAGAGGTTTTGAGACAGGTGTGCAAAAGTATCTTACAGAGAGCAGAGTTTGGAGATTGGGGTGCAATAGGACTGATGCAGAGTGCAGAGGTTGGAGAATGGAGTGCAGAATAATTGTTGCAGGAGAGAAGATGTTGGATACTGAGGTGCAGAAGGCCTGTTACACAGAGCAGAGCTTGGAGACTGGGGAGCAGATGACCTGTAACTTAGAGCAGAGTTTGGAGACTGAGTGGCATAAGGATCTTAAAGAGAGCAGAGGTTGGTGACTGAGGTGCCGAAGGACTGTCATAGAGAGCAGAGGTTGGAGACTGGGGTTCAGAAGGATCCTTTCAGAGAGCAGAGGTTTTTAGAATGAGGTTTAGAAAAACTGTTGCAGAGAGCAGATGTAGGAGACTGGGGTGCAGAAGAACTGTTGCAGAGTGCAGAGGTTGGAGACTTGGGTGTAGAAGGATCATTGCAGAGAACATAGGGTGCAGACTGGGGTGCTGAAAGAGTTTTACAAACAGCAGAATTTTGAGACTGGGGTGAAGAAGGAGTGTTATAGAAAGCAGAGTTTCGAGACTGATTTTTAGAAGGATCTTACAGAGAGCAGAGGTTGGCAACTGAGGTGCAGAAGGACTGTTACAGAGAGTAGATGTTGAAGACTGAGGTGCAGAAAGACCTTTGCAAAGAGAAGAGGTTGAAGACTGAGGTGCAGAAGGACGGTTGCAGAGTGCAGAGGTTGGAGACTTGGGTGTAGGACTGTTGCAGAGAGCAGAGGTTGAAGTTTGGGGTTCCAAAAACGGTTGCAGTGAGCAGACGTTAGAGACTGAGGTGCAGAAGGACTGTTACAGAGCACAGGTTGGAGACTGAGTGCAGAAGGACTGATAGAGAAAGCAGATGTTTGAGAGTGGGGTGCAGGAGGACCATTACAGAGAGAAGAGTTTGAAAACTGCAGTACAAAAGTAATGTTCCAGAGAGCATAGGTTGGAGACTGAGGTGTAGAAGGACTGTTGCAGAGAGCAGAGGTTGGAGACTGGGGTGCAGTAGGACAATTGCAGAGTGCAGAGGTTGCAGACTGTGGTGGAGACGGACTGTTACAGAGCAGAGTTTGGAGACTGGTGCAGAACGACTGATTAAGAAAGCAGAGGTTGGAAACTCGGGTGCAGAAGGATTCTTAAAGGAAACAGAGGTTGGAATCTGTGGAACAGATAGTCTGTTACAGAGAGCAGTGTTTGGAGACTGGGGTGCAGAAGAAGTGTTGTCGAGAACAGAGGTACAAGACTGGGGTGCAGAAGGATTGTTGCAGAGACCAGAGGTTGGAGACTGGGGTGCAGAAGGACTGATACAGAAAGCAGAGTTCAGAGACTGGGTGCAGAAGGCCTGTTACAGACAGCAGAGTTTGGAGACTGTGGTGCAGAAGGATTGGTACAGAGAGCAGAGTTTGAATACTGGGTTGCAGAAAGATATTAAGGAGAGCAAAAGTTGGAGACTGAGATGCAGAAGCACTGTTACAGGGAGAAGAGGGTGGAGACTGAGGTGCAGAAGGACCATTACTGAGAGCAGACATTGGAGACTGAGGTGCAGAAGGATTGTTACAGAGAGCAGAGGTTGGAAACTGGGGTGCAGAAGGACTGATACAGAAAGCAGAGGTTGGAGACTGGGGTGCCAAAGGACCCTTACAGAGAGCATATGTTGGAGACTGAGGTACAGAAGGACTATTTCAGAGAGCACAGTTTGCAGACTGAGTTGCAGAAAGACTGTTACAGCGGGCAGATTTTCAAGACTGTGGTGGAAAACGACTGATACAGAAACAGAGGTTGGATACTGGGGTGCATAAGGACCCTTACAGAGAACAGAGTTTGGAGACGGCGGTACAGAAGGGACTTTTAAAGAGAGCAGAGGTTGGAGACTGGGTTGCAGAAGAACTGTTGAAGAGAACAGAGGTTGGAGACTGGGGTGCAGAAGGATCGTTGGGGCGAGCAGAGTATCTAGACTGGGGGGTAGAAGGACTTTTGCAGAGAGCAGAAGTTGTAGACTGGGGTGTAGAAGGACTGTTGCAGAGAGCAGATGTTGGAGACTTGGCTGCAGAAGGACTGTTGCAGAGAGCAGAGGTTGGAGACTGAGGTGCAGAAGGACTATTACAGAGAGGAGACTTTGGAGACTGGGGTGCAGAAGGATCTTTATAGAGAGCAGAGATTGAAGACTGTGGTTCAGAAGTACTTTTACAGAAAGCAAAGTTTGAAGACTGTTGTGCAGTAGGACATTTACAGAGAGCACAGGTTAGAGATTCATGTGAAGAAAATGTATTGCAGAGAGCAAAGTTTGGAGACTCGGTTGCAGAAGTAGTGTTGCAGAGAGCACAGATTGGAGACTGCAGTGCAGAAGGACACGTACAGATAGCAGAGTTTAGAGACTGCTTTACAGAAGTACTTTCACAGAGAGCAGAGGTTGGAGACAGGTGTGCAGAAGGATCTTACAGACAGCATAGGTTTGAGACTGGGGTGCAGGAGGACTGGTGCAGAAGCAGAGTTGGAGACTGGGGTGCAGAAGGATAGTTGAAGTGAGAAGAGTTTGGAGACTGGGGTCAAAAGGACTGTTAGAGACAACATAGGTTGAAGATTGGGGTGCAGAAGGCCTGTTACAGCGAGCACTGATTGGAGACTGGGGTGCAGAAGGATAGTTACAGAGAGCAGAGTTTAAGAGTGGGTTGCAAAAGGATCTTACAGAGACAAAAGTTTGGAAACTGAGGTTCATAAGGACTCTTACAGAGAGAAGAGGTTTGAGACTGAGATGCAGAAGGATCGTTTCAGTGAGAAGGATTTTCAGAAAGAGGTGCAGAAGGACTGTTACTGAGAGAAGAGGTAGGAGACTGGGGTGCAGAAGGACTGATACAGAAAGCAGAGGTTGGTGACTGTGGTGCAGAAGGACTGTTGCAGAGAGCAGAGGTTAGAGACTGGGGTGCAGAAGGACTGTTGTGGAGAGCAGATGTTGGAGACTGGGGTGAAGAAGGACTGTTGCAGAGAGCAGAAAATAGCGACTGTGGTGAAGAAGGACTATTGCAGAGAGCAGAGGTTGCAGAGTGAGGTGCAGAAGGACTGTTACAGTAAGCAGAGTTTGGAGAATGTGGTGCAAAAGGACTGATACAGAAAGAAGTGTTTGGAGACTGGGGTGCAGAAGGACCCTTACAGAGAGCAGAAGTTGGAGACTGCGGTACAGAAGGAATGTTACAGAGCGCAGAGGTTGGAGACTGGGGTGCAGAATATCTGTTGTAGAGAACAGAGGTTAGAGGCTGGGGTGCAGAAGGTCCATTGCAGAAAGCAAAGTTTGGAGACTGGGTTTCTCTTATAGAGAGCAGAGTTTGGACACTGAGGTGCACAATGACTTTTGAAGAGAACAGAGTTTGGAAATTAGCGCGCAGAAGGACTGTTGCAAAGAGCAGAAATTGTAGTCTGAGTTGCAGAAGGACTGTTACAGAAAGCAGAGTTTAGAGACCAGGGTGCCGAAGGACTGATACAGAAAGAAGAGTTTGGAGACTGGGGTCCAGAAAGACCATTACAGAGAGCAGAGTTTGGAGACTACAATAAAGAAGAACTGTAACAGAGAGCAGAGGTTGGAGACTGGGGTGCCGAAGGACTGTGGCAGAGAGCAGACCTTGGAGACTGAGGTGAAGAAGAACTGTTACAGAGAGCAGAGGTTGGAGACTTGAGTGCAGAAGGACTGATAGAGAAATCAGAAGTTGGAGAGTGGGGTGCAGAAGGACCGTTACAGAGAGAAGAGTTTATAAACTTCAGTACAGAATGACTGTTACAGAGATCAGAGGATGGAGACTGGGGTGGAGAAAGACTTTTGCAGAGAGCAGATGTTGGAGACTGGGGTTCAGAAGGACTGTTGCAGAGAGCAGAGGTTGAAGACTTGAGTGCAGAAGGACTGATAAAAAAAAGCAGGGGTTGGAGACTGGTGTGCAGAAGGACAGTTACATAGAGAAGGGTTTGTAAACTGCATTACAGAAGGAGTGTTACAGAGATCAGATTTTGTAGATTGTGGTGCAGAAAGACTGTTTCAGAGAGGAGGTTGGAGACTGGGGTGCTGAAAGACTGTTTCAGAGAGTAGGGGTTGGAGACTGGGGTGGAGAAGGACTGTGGCTGAGACCAAAATTTGGAGTCTGAGGTGCAAAAGGACTGTTACAGGGAGCAGTGGTTAGAGACTTGAGTGCAGAAATACTGATACAGAAAGCAGAGATTGGAAACTGGGGTGCAGAAGGACTATTGTAGAGAGCAGATGTTGGAGACTGGGGTGCAGAAAGACTATTTCCTAGAGTAGAGGTTGGAGAATTGGGTGCAGAAGGACTATTGCAGAGAGTAGAGGTTGGAGATTGGGGTTTAGAAGAACTGTTTCAGAGAGTAGAGTTTGGAGACTGGGGTGGAGAAAGACTGTGGCAGAGAGTAGCATTTGGAGATTGGGGTGCCACAGGACTGTTGCAGAGAGCAAAGGTTGGAGAGTGAAGTGGATAAGGACAGTTAAAAAGAACAGAGTTTGGAGACTGGGGTGCAGAAGCACTGATACAGAAAGCAGAGGTTTGAAACTAGGGTGCAGAAGGACCATTAAAGAAAACTGAGGTTGGAGACTGCGAAACAGAAGGACTCTTACAGAGAGCATAGGTTGGAGATTTGGGTCCAGAAGAAGTGTTGTAGAAAACATAGGTTGGTGACTGGGTGCTGAAGGACCATTGCAGAGAGAAGACTTGGAGACTGAGGTGCAGAAAGATTGACACAGAGAGTAGAGGTTGGAGACTTGGTTGCAATAGGACTTTTGCAGAGAGCAGAGGTTTGAGATAGGGTGCAGCATAACTCTTGCAGAGAGCAGAGGTTTGAGTTTGACTTGCAGAAGGACTGACACAGAAAGCAGAGTTTGGAGACTGGGGTGAAGAAGGACCATTACAGAGAGCAGAGGTTTGAGAGTACAGTACAGAAGGACTGTTACAGAGAGCAGAGTTTGGAGACTGGGGTGTAGAAGTACTGTTACAGAAAGAAAAGGTTAAAGAATGGGGTGCAGAATAAGTGTTGTAGAGAACAGAGGTTGGAGACTCGGGTACAGAAAGACCATTGTAGAAAGCAGAGGTTGGAGACTGGTTTCAGAAGGATCTTACAGAGAGCAGAGGTTGGACACTGAGGTGCAGAAGGACTGTTGCAGAGTGTAGAGGTTGGAGATTGGGGCGCAGAAAGACTGTTGCTTAGAGCAGAGTTGGAGTCTGAGATGCAGAAGGAAAGTTACAGAGAGAAGAGGTTGGAGACTGGGGTTCAGAAAAACTGATAGAAAAAGCAGAGTTTCTAGACTGGGGAGCAGAAGGATCGTTACAGGGAGCAGAGTTAGGAGCCTGCAGTACACAAGGACTGTTACAGAGAGCAGAGGTTGGAGACTGGGGTGGAGTAGGACTGTGGCAGAGAGCAGATTTTGGAGACTGGTGTTCAGAAGGACTGTTGCAGAGAGCAAGGTTGAAGACTGGGGTGCAGAAGGACTGTTGCAGATAGCAGAGTTTGCAGAGTGAGGTGCATAAGGACATTTACAGAGAGCAGAGTTTGGATTCTGTGTTGCACAAGGACTGATACAAAAAGCAGAGGTTGGAGACTTGGGATAAGAAGGACTCTTACAGAGAATAGAGGTTGAAGACTCTTGTACAGAAGAACTGTTGTAGAGAACAGAGGTTGGAGACTGGGGTGCAGAGGGACCATTGCAGAGAGCAGAATTTGAAGACTGGGGTGCACAAGGAATGTTACAGAGAGAAGAGTTTGGAAACTGAGGTGGAGAAGGATCTTACAGAGAGAAGAGTTTGGAAAATTGGGTGCAGAAGGACTGTTTCAGAGAGCACAGTTTGGAGACTTGGGTGCAGAAGGATTGTTGCAGAGAGCAGAGTGTGGAGACTGGGGTGCCGAAGAACTGTTACAGAGAGCAGAGGTTGGAGACTTGGGTGCAGAAGGCCTGTTACAGGGATAAGAGTTTGGAGACTGGGGTGCAGCAGGACTGTTACAGAGAGCAGAGGTTGGAGACTTGATTGCAGAAGGACTGATACAGAAAGCAGAGGTTTGAAACTGGGGTGCAGAAGGACCATTACAGAGAGAAGTGTTTGGAAACTGCAGTACAGAAGGACTGTTACAGAGAGCAGGGTTTGGAGACTGGGTTGGAGAAAAAACTGTTGCAGAGATCAGATGTTGGAGACTGGGGTGCAAAATAACTGTTGCAGAGAGTAGAGTTTGGAGATTGGGGTGTAGAAGAACTGTTACAGAGAGGAGAGGTTAAAGACTGGGGTGCAGAAGGACCATTGCAGAGAGGTGAGTTGGGAGACTGAGGTGCAGAAGGATTGTTACAGAGTGCAGTTGAAGGTTACTGGGGTACAGAAGGACTGAACCAAAGAAAAGAGGTTGAGACTGGGGTGCAGAAGGCCTGTTACAGAGAGCAGATGTTGCAGACTGAGGTGCAGAAGGAATTTTACTAAGAGGAGAAGTTGGAGACTGGGGTGCAGAAGTATTCTTACAGAGAGGAGACGATGGAGACTGGGGAGCAGAAGGAGTGTTACAGAAAGCAGAGTTTGGAGATTGGGTTGCAGAAGAACTGTTACAGAGAAAAGCTGTTTGAGACTGGGGTGCAGAAGGCCTGTAACAGAGAGCAGAAGTTGGAGACTGAGGTGCAGAAAGACTGTTGCAGAAAGCAGAGTTTGGAGATTGGGTTTCAGAAGGACTGTTTCAGAGAGCAGAGTTTGGAGACTGCAGTACAGAAGGACTGTTACAGAGAGTGGATCTTGGAGACTGGGCTGCAGAAGGAATGTCACAGAGAACAAAATTTGGAAACTGGTGTGCAGAAGGATCTTATAGAGACCAGAATTTGGAAACCGGGGTGCAGAAGGACTGTTGCAGAGAGCAGAGGTTGGAGACTGGGATGCAGAAGGATCTTATAGAGACCATAAGTTGGAAACTGGGGTGCAGAAGGACTGTTGCAGAGAGCAGAGGTTGGAGACTGGGGTGCAGAAGGATCTTGCAGAGAGTAGAAGTTGGAGACTTGCGTGTAGAAGGACTGTTGCAGAAAGCAGATATTTGATACTGGGGTTTAGAAGGACTTTTGCAGAGAGCAGAGGTTGGAGACTGAGGTGCAGAAGGACTGTTACAGAGAGCAGAGGTTGGAGACTGGGGTGCAATAGGACCGTTACAGAGAGCAGAGTTTGGAGAGTGCAGTATAGAAGGACTGTTACGGAGAGCAGAGTTTGGAGACAGGGGTGCAGAACGACTATTGCAGAGAAAAGGGATTTGAGACTGGGGTGAAGAAGAAATGTTGCAGAGAGCAGAGACTGGAGACTGAGTTGCAGAAGGACTTTTGCAGAGATCAGAATTAGGAGACTGAGTTACAGAAGGACTGTTACAGAGAGCAGAGTTTGGAGACTGGGGTGCAGAAGGACTGATACAGAGAGCAGAGTTTGGAGACTGGGTTGCAGAAGGCCTGTTACAGAGAGCAGAGGTTGGAGACTGGGTGCAGAAGGGCTGTTTCAGAGATCAGAGTTTGGACACTGGGTTGCAGAGTGATATTATGTAGAGCAGAGTTTGGAGTCGGAGGTGCAGAAGGATTGTTTCAGAGAGCAGAGGTTGGTGACTGAAATGCAGTAGGATCATTGCTGAGAGCAGAGTTTGGAGACTGGTGTGAAGAAGGATCATTGCAGAGAGCAGAGTTTGGAGACTTGAGTGAAGAAGGATGATTGCAGAGAGCAGATGTTGGAGACTGGGATGCAGAAGGACTGTTGCAGAGAGCAGAGTTTGGACACTGGGTTGCAGATGGACTGTTACACAGAGCAGAGGTTGAAGACTGGGGTGTAGAAGAACTGTTGCAGAGAGCAGAGTTTGGAGACTGGGGTAGAGTAGGACTGTTACAGAGAGAAGATGTTTGAGACTGAGATGCAGAAGGACTGTTACAAAGAGCAGAGTTTGGAGACTGGGGTGCAGAAAAACTGATACAGAAAGCAGAGGTTGGAGACATGGGTTCAGAATGAACCTTAATGAGAAAAGAGGATTCAGACTGCAGTATAGAAGGACTATTACAGAGAGCAGAGTTTGGAGACTAGGGTACCGAAGGACTTTTGCAGAGAGCAGAGTTTGGAGACTGAGGTGCAGAAGGACTGTAAGAGAGAGCAGAGTTTGGAGACTGTGGTGCTGAAGGACTGATACAGAAAGCAGAGGTTGGAGACTGTGATGCAGAAGGATCTTACAGAGAGCAGAAGTTAGAGACTGTGGTACAGAAGGACTGTTACAGATATTAGAGGTTGAAGACTGGGGTGGAGAAAGACTTCTTCAGAGACTAGATGTTGGAGACTGGTGTGCAGAAGAACTGTTGCAGAGAGCCGAAGTTGGAGACTGGGGTGCAGAAGGATTTTTGCAGGGAGTAGAGGTTGGATATGACGTGCTGAAGGACTCTTGCAGACAACAGAGGTTGGAGAATGGGGTGCAGAAGGACCGTTGCAGAGAGCAGATGTTGGAGACGGAGGTGCAGAAGGATTGTTACAGAGAGCAGAGGTTGGAGACTGAGGTGAAGAAGGACTGTGACAAAGATCAGAGTTTGGAGCCTGGGGTGCAGAAGGACCTTTCAGAGAGCAGAGGTTGGAGACTGGGGTGCAGACGAACTGTTGCACAGAGTAGAAGTTGGAGACTGGGGTAGAGAAGGACTGTTACAGAGAGAAGATATTTGAGACTGAGATGCAATAGGACTGTTACAAAGAGCAGAGGTGGAGACTGGCGTGCAAAAAGACTAATACAGAAAGCAGAGGTTAAAGACTTGGGTCCAGAATGAACCTTAACGAGAGCAGAGGTTGGAGACTGCAGTATAGAAGGACTGTTACAGAGAGCAGAGTTTGGGGACTAGGGTACAGAAGGTCTGTTGCAGAGAGCACAGGTTGGAGAATGAGATGCAGAAGGACTTTTGCAGAGAGCAGAGTTTGGAGACAGAGGTGCAGGACTGTAACAGAGAGCAGAGTTTGGAGACTGTGGTGCTGAAGGACTGATACAGAAATCAGAGGTTAGAGACTGGGGTGCAGAATGACCATTGCAAAAAGCATTTGTTGGAGACTTGGGTGGAAAAGAAATGTTACAGAGAGCAGAGTTTGGAAACTTGAGTGCAGAAGGATCTTACAGAGAGCAGAAGTTAGAGACTGAGATACAGAAAAACTGTTACAGAGATCAGAGGTTGGAGACTGGGGTGAAGAAGGAATTCTTCAGAGAGTAGTAGTTGGAGACTGGGGTGCAGAAAGATTGTTGCAGTGAGTAAAGGTTGAATATGACGTGCTGAAGGACTCTTGCAGACAACAGAGGTTGGAGAATGGGGTGCAGAAGGACCGTTGCAGAGAGCAGATTTTGGAGACTGAGGTGCAGAAGGATTGTTACAGAGAGCAAAGGTTGGAGACTGAGGTGAAAAAGGACTGTGACAAAGATCAGAATTTGGAGACTGGGGTGCAGAAGGATCTTTCAGAGAGCAGAGGTTGGTGACTGGGGTGCAGACGAACTGTTTCACAGAGTAGAGGTTGGAGACTGGGGTGCAGAAGAACTGTTACAGAGAGCAGAGTTCAGAGACTGGGTTGCAGAAAGATCTTACATAGAGCAGAGGTTGGAGACTGATTTCAAGAAAAAATGATACCCAGAGCAGAGTTTGGAGACTGGGGTGCAGAAGGACTGTTGCCGAGAACATAGGTTGGAGACTGGCGTGCATAAAAAACGTTGCAGAGAACAGACGTTGGAGACTAGGGTAGAGATAGAATGCTACAGAGAGTAGAGTTTGGAAACTGGGGTGCAGAAAAATTTACAGATAGCAGAGGTTGGAGACTGGGGTTCAGAAGGACTTTTGCTGAGAGCAGAGGTTGGAGACTGGGTTTCAAAAGTATCATCGCAGAAAGCAGAGGATTAAGACTGGGGTGCAGCAGGATCATCGCAGCGGTAAGAGTTTGGGAACTGAGATGCAGAAAGATTGTTGGAGATTACAGAGCTTGGGAACTGGGGTGCAGAAGAATCATTGTAGAGAGCAGAGGTTTAAGACTGGGGTTCAGAAAGACTGTTACAGAGAACAGAGTTTGGAGACTGCGGTGCAGAAGTCCTGTTACAGAGAGCAGAGTTTGGTGAAAGGATGCAGAACGACTGTTGCAGAAGGCAGAGTTCGGAGACTGGGTTGCAAAAGGGTCTTAAAGAGAGTAAATGTTTGAGACTGAGGTGCAGAAGGACTGTTACAGGGAGTAGAGGTTGGAGACTGAGGTGCAGAAGGATTGTTGCAGAGAGCAGAGGTTGGAGACTCAGGTGCAGAAGGACTGTTGCAGATAGCAGAGTTTGGAGACTGGGGTGCGGAAGGACTGTTACAGGGAGCAGGTGTTAGAGAGTTGGGTGCAGTAGGACTGTTGCAGAGAGCAGAATTTGGAGACTGGAGTGCAGCAGGACTGATACAGAAAGCAGAGTTTGGAGACTGGGGTGTAGAAGGACCATTACGGAGAGCAGAGTTTAGAGGCTGCAATATAGGAGGACTGTTAGAGAGAGCAGAGGTTAGAGAATGGTTTATATAAGAACTGTTTCAGAGTGCGGATGTTGGAGACTGGGATTCAGAAGAACTGTATCAGAGAGCAGAGGTTGGAGACTTGGGTGCAGAAAAACTGTCGCAGACAGCAGAGGTTGGAGACTGAGATGCAGAAAGAATGTTACAGAGAGCAAAGTTTGGAGACTGGGGTGCAGAATTACTGATACAGAAAGCAGAGGTTAGAGACTGGGTTGCAGCAGGACCGTTGAAGAAAGCAGAGGTTGGAGACTGGGTTGGAGAAGGAATGTTACAGAGAGCAGAGTTTGGATACTGGGGTGCAGAAAGACCTTATACATGACAGAGGCTGGAGACTGGGGTGCAGAAGGAGTGCTAAAGAGAGGAGACGTTGGAGACTGGGGTGCAGAAGGACTGTTGCAGAGAGCAGCTGTTGGAGACTGGGGTGCATAAGAATCATTGAAGAGAGCAGAGTTTCGAACTGGGGTGCAGAAAGATTGTTTAAGAGAGCAGAAGTTTGAAACTGAGTTGCATTATAATCGTTGCAGAGAGCAAAGGTGGAGACTGTGGTGCAGAAGGATCGTAACAGAGAGAAGAGGTGGGAGACTGGGGTGTAGTAGGACTGTTAAGAGAGCACAGGTCGGAGCCTATGGTGCAGAAGGAATGTTGCAGAAAGCAGAGGATGGAGACTGGGGTGCAGAAGGACTGTTGCAGAGAGCAGAGGTTGGAGACTGAGATGCAGAAGAACTGTTACACAGAGCAGACGTTGGAGACTGGGGTGAAGAATTATGATACAGAAAGCAGAGGTGGCAGACTGGGGTGCAGAAAGAGCATTACAGAGAACAGAGTTTGGACACTAGGGTACAGAAGGACTTTTGCAGAGAGCAGATGTTGTAAACTGTGGTTCAGAAGAACTGTAGAACAGAGCAGAGGTTAGAGAATGGGGTGCAGAAGTAAGGTTGCAGAGCAAAGGTTAGAGAAAGAGGTGCAAAAGGACTATTACAGAGAGCAGAGGTTGGAAACTGAGGTGCAGAAGGACGGATACAGAAAGCAGAGGTTTGAGATGGTGGTGCAGAAGGACCGTTACAGAGAGCAGAGGTTGAAGACTGCGGTACAGAAGGACTGTTACAGAGAGCAGAGGTTGGAGAATGGGGAGCAGAAGAACTGTTGAAGAGAACAGAGTTTGGAGACTGGGGTGCAAAAGGACCGGTGCAGAATCCAGAGTTTGGAGACTGTGGTGGAAAAAGAATGTTACAGAGAGCAGTGTTTGAAAACTGGGATGCAGAAGGATCTTACAGAAAGCAGAGATTGTAGACCGAGGTGCAGCAAGACTGTTACAGAGAGTGGACTTTGGAGACTGGAGTGCAGAAGGATCGTTGCAGACAGCAGAGTTTCCAGACTGAGGCGCAGAAGGACTGTTGCTGAGAGCAGATGTTGGAGACTTGGGTGCAGAAGGACTGTTGCAGAGAGCAGATTCTGGAGACTGGGATGCAGAAGGATTATTGCAGTGAGCATAGGTTGGACACTGGTGTACAGAAGGACTGTTACACAGAGCAGAGGTTGGAGACGTGGGTGAAGAAGGACTTTTTCAGAGTGCAGATGTTGGAGACTTGGGTGCAGAAGGACTGTAGCAGAGAGCAGATGTTGGAGACTGGGATGCAGAAAGATCATTGCAGAGAGCAGAGGTTGGACACTGGGGTGCAGAAGGACTGTTACACAGAGTAGAGTTTGGAGACTGGGGTGAAGAAGGACTGTTGCAGGGAGCAGGTGTTGGAGACTTGGGTGCAGAAGGACTGTTGCAGAGAGCAGAATTTGGAGACTGAGGTCCAGAAAGACTGTTGCAGATAGCAGAGTTTGGAGACTAGAGTGCAGAAGGACTGTTACAGAGAGCAGAGTTTAGAGACTGCAATACAGGAGGACTGTTACAGAGAGAAGTGGTTGGAAATTGGGGTGGAGAAAAAATGTTTCAGAGTGCAGATGTTGGAGACTGGGGTGCAGAAGAACTGTTGCAGAGAGCAGAGTTTGGAGACTGGGGTGCAGTAGAACTGTTGCAGAGAGCAGAGGTTGGAGACTGAGGTGCAGAAAGGATGTTACAGAGAGCAAAATTTGGAGACAGGGGTACAGAATTATTGATACAGAAAGCAGAGGTTGAAGACTGAGGTGCAGAAGAACCGTTACAGAGAGCAGAGGTTGGAGACTGAGGTTCAGAAGGACTGTTGCAGAGAGCAGAGATTAGAAAATGGGGTGCAGAAGGACTGTTAAAGAGAGCAGAGTTTGGAGACTAGTGTACAGTAGGACAGGTGTAAAATCTAGAGGTTGGAGACTGTGGTAGAAAAGGAATGTTACAGAGATCAGAGTTTGAAAACTGCGATGCAGAAGGACCTTAGAAAGAGCAGAGTTTGGAGACAGGGGTGCAGATGGACAGTTGAGAAGAGGAGACGTTGGAGACTGAGGTGCTGAAGGCCTGTTACACAGAACAGAGTTTGGAGAGAAAAGTAAGGTAGGCCTGTTAATGACAGCAGAGTTTGAAGACTGGGGTGCAGAAGGATTGTTATAGAGAGAAGAGTTAGGATACAGGGTGGCAGAAGGATCTTACAGAGAGCAGAGTATGGAGACTGAGGTTAAGGAGGACTGTTAAAGACAGCAGTGGTTGGAAACTGGGGTGCAGAGGGATCGTGCAGAGAGAAAAGGTTTCAGACTGAGGTGTAGAAGGAATTTTACAGAGAGCAGAGGTTGGAGACTGAGGTGCACGAGGACTGTTACAGGGAGCAAATTTTGGATACTGAGTTGCAGAAGGATCTTTCATAGAGGAGAGTTTGGAGACTGAGGTGCAGAATGAGAGAAAAATTTGGAGTCTGAGGTAGAGAAGGATTGTTGCAGAGAGCAAAATTTTCAGACTGAGGTGAAGAAGGACTTTTGCAGAGAGCAGGTTTTTGAGACTGGGGTGAAGACAGATTGTTACAGAGAGCAGAAGTTGGAGACTGGGGTGCAGAACAACTGCTACAGAGAGCAGAGGTTGGAGACTGGGGTGCAGAAGGCCTGATACAGAGAGCAGAGTTCTGAGACTGGGGTGCAGAAGAACTTTTATAAGGAGCGGAGTTTTGAGACTGGGTTTAAAAGGATCTTACAGGGAGCAGAGGTTTGAGACTGAGGTTCAGAAGAACTGTTTCAGAGAGCAGATGTTGGAGAATGAAATACAGAAGGACTGTTTCAGAGAGGTGAGGTTGGAGACTAGGGTACACAAGGACTTTTTCAGAGAGGAGATATTGGGAGGTTGGAGACTGAGGTGCCAAAGGACGGAAAATGAAAGCAGAGGTTGGAGACTGACGTGCAAAAGGACCTTTACAGAGAGCAGAGTTTGGAGACTGTGGTACAGAAGGACTATTACAGAGAGCAGAGTTTGGAAACTGAGGAGCAGAAGGACTGTTTCGGAGTACAGAGGGTGGAGACTTGGGTGCAACAGGACGTTGCAGAAACCAGAGTTTGGAGACTGGTTTGGAGAAGGAATATTACAGAGAGCATATTTTGGAAACTGTGCAGCAGAACGATCTTTGTAGTCAGCAGAGTTTCCAGACTGAGATGCAGAAGGACTGTTACACAGAGCAGAGGAAAAAGACTGAGGTGAAGAAGTATAGTTACAGAGAGCAGATGTGGGAGACAGGGGTGCAGGACTGATACAGAGCAGAAGTTGGAGACTGAGGTACAGAAGGAGTGTTACAGAGAGCAGAGATTGGAGACTTGGGTGCAGAAGGATTATTGCAGAGAGCAAGTTTTCAGACTGAGGTACAAAAGAACTCTTGGAGAGAGCAGATTTTGGAGACTGGGGTTCACAAGGACTGTTGCAGCGAGCAGAGGTTGAAGACTGGGGTGCAGAGGGACCGTTGCAGAGAGCAGAGGTTGGAAAGTGGGGTGCAGAAGGCCTTTTACAGAGAGCAGAGTTTGGAGACTGAGGTGAATTAGGACTGCTACAGAGAGCAGAGATTGGAGACTGGGTTGCAGATGGACTGTTGCAGAGCAGATTATGGAGACTAGGGTTCAGAAGGACTATTACAGAGAGCAGAAGTTGTAGACTGGGGTGAAGAAGCATCATACAGAGAGCAGAGTTTGGAGACTGAGGTGCAGAAGGACTGTTGCAGAGAGCAGAGATTTGAGACTGGGGTCCAGAAGGACTGATACAGAGAGCAGTGTTGGGAGACTTGGGTGCAGAAGCATCTTACAGCGAGCGAAGTATGGAGACTGAGGTGCAGAAAGAGTGTTGCAGAGAGCAGAGGTTGGAGACTGGGGTGCAGAAAGACTGTTATAAAGAGCAGAGTTTGGAGACTGGGGAGAAGAAGGACTGTTGCGGAGTACAGAGGTTAGAGACTGGGGTGCAGCAGGACTGTTGCAGAAAGCAGAGGTTGGAGACTGGCGTGAAGAAGAAATATTACAGAGAGCAGATTTTGGAAACTGGGGTGCAGAAGGATCTTTTAGAGAGCAGAGGTTGGAGACTGCAATGCAGAAGGATCGTTGCAGAGAGCAGAGTTTGGACACTGGGGTGCAGAAGGACTGTTGCAGAGAGCAGATGTTTGAGACTGGGGTGCAGAAGGATTGTTTAGAGAGAAGATGTTGGAGACTAGGGTGCAGAAGGACTCTTGCAGAGAGCAGACGTTGAAGTCTGAGGTGGAGAATGACTGTTACAGAGAAAGCGGTTGGAGACTGGTGTATAGAAGGACTGTTGCAGAGACCAGAGGTTTCAGACTGAGGTACAGAAAGATCATTGCAGAGAGCAGAGGTGGAGACTTGGCTGCAGAAGGACTGTTACACAGAGCACACGTCGCAGACTGGGGTGCAGAAGGAATGTTGAAGACAGCAGTGGTTGGAGACTGGGGTGCATAAGGACTGTTGTAGAGAGCAGAGTTAGATATGAAGTGCAGAAGGACTGTTACAGAGAGAAGAGTATGTAGACTGGAGAGCAGAAGGACTGATACAGAAAGCAGAGGTTGGAGACCGGTGTGCAGAAGGACTGTTACAAAGAGCAGAGTTTGGAGAATGCGGTAAAGGAGGACTGTAACAGAGAGCAAAGTTTGGAAACTGGGGTGCAGAAGGAGTGTTGCAAAGAACAGAGGTTGGAGACTGAGGTGCAGAAGGACTGTTACAGAGAGGAGAGGTTGGAGACTGGGGTGCAGAAGGACTGTTGCAGAGACCAGAGGTTGGCGACTGAGGTGCAGAAAAACCGTTGAAGATAGCTAAGGTTGGAGACTGGGGTGCAGAAGGATCTTACAGAGAGCAGAGGTTGGAGACTGAAGTGCAGAAAAACTGTTGTAGAGAGCAGACGTAGGAGACTGGGGAGCAGAAAAATTGTTGCAGAGAGCAGAGGTTGGAGACTGGGGTGCACGACTGGTAAGAAAGCAGAGGATGGAGACTGGAGTTCCGATAGACCGTTACAGAGAGCAGAGATTGGAGACTGGGGTGCAAAAAGACTTTTACAAAGAGCAGAGATTGGAGACTGGGGAGCGGAAGGACTGTTGCAAGAACAGAGGTTTAAGACAGGGTTGCAGAAGGACCTTTGCAGAGAGCAGAGTTTGGAGACTGAGGTGCAGAAGGATTGTTAAAGAGAGCAGAGTTTGGAGACTGAAGTGCAGAAGAACTGTTACTGAGAGTAGAGTTTGGACACTGGGGTAAAGAAGCATATTACAGCGAGCAGAGGTTGGAGACTAGGGTGAAGAAGGACTGTTGCAGAGAGCAGAATTTGGATACTGGGGTGCAGAAGGATTGTTACAGAGAACAGAGGTTGGATACTGAGGTGCAGAAGGACTGTTGCATAGAGCAGAAGTTGGAGATTTGGGTGCAAAAAAACTATTGCAGAGAGCAGAAGTTGGAGACAGGGGTGCAGAAGGAATGATACAGAAAGCAGAGTTATGAGTCTGTGGTACAGGAGATTCATTACAGAGAGCAGAGGTTGGAGTCTGCAGTACAGAAGGACTGTTACAGAGAGCAGAGGTTGGAGACTGGGGTTCAGAAGCACTGTTGCTTAGATTAGATGATGAAGACTGGGGTTCAGTAGGACTGTAGCAGAGAGTAGACGTTGGAGACTGTGGTGCAGAAGGACTGATACAAAAAGCAGTGTTTGGAGACTGGGGTGCAGAAGGGCGGTTACAGGGAGCAGAGTTTGGAGACTGTGGTACAGAAGGACTGTTACAGAGAGCAGAGTTCGGAGACGGGGTTGCAGAAGAATCTTACAGAGAGCAGAGTTTGGAGTCTTGGGTGCAGAAGGACTGTTGCAGAAAGAAGACGTTGGGAACTGGGGTGCAGAAGGAACCTTTCAGAGAGCAGAGGTTGGCAACTGGGGTTCAGAAGGACTGTAGCAGAGAGCAGAGGTTGGAGACTGAAGTGCAGAAGGGCTGCTACAGGGAGCAGAGTTTGGAGACTGGGATGCAGAAAGACTGTTGTAGTAAGCAGAGGTTGAAGACTGAATTGGAGAAGGAATGTTACAGAGAGGAGAGTTTGTAAACTGGGGTGCGGAAAGTCCATTACATAGAGCAGAGTTTGGAGACTGCAGTACAGAAGGACTGTTACAAAGAGCAGACGTTGGAGACTGTGGTGCAGAAGGACTGTTGCAGAGTAGATGTTGAACACTGGGGTGCAGAAGGACTGTTGCAGAGAGCAGAGGTTGGAGAATGGGGTGCAGAAGGATTGTTCCAGAGAGAAGATGTTGGATACTGAGGTGCAGAAGGCCTGTTACACAGAGCAGAGCTTGGAGACTGGGGAGCAGATGACCTGTAACATACAGCAGAGTTTGGAGACTGAGTGACATAAGGATCTTAACGAGAGCAGAGGTTGGTGACTGAGGTGCCGAAGGAATGTCAGAGAGAGCAGAGGTTGGAGACTGGGGTTCAGAAGGATCCTTTCAGAGAGCAGAGTTTTCAAAATGAGGTTTAGAAAAACTGTTGCAGAGAGCAGATGTAGGAGACTGGGGTGCAGAAGAACTGTTGCAGAGTGCAGAGGTTGGAGACTCGGGTGTAGAAAAATCATTTCAGAGAACATAGTGTGCAGACTGGGGTGCTTAAGGAGTGTTACAGACAGCAGAATTTTGAGCCTGGGGTGAAGAAGGAGTGTTATAGAAAGCAGATTTTCGAGACTGGTTTTTAGAAGGATCTTACAGAGAGCAGAGGTTGGCGACTGAGGTGCAGAAGGACTGTTACAGAGAGTAGATGTTGAAGACTGAGGTGCAGAAAGACCTTTGCAAAGAGAAGAGGATGAAGACTGAGGTGCAAAAGGACTGTTACAGAGTGCAGAGTTTGGAGACTTGGGTGTAGGACTGTTGCAGAGAGCAGAGGTTGAAATTTGGGGTTCCAAAAACGGTTGCAGCTAGCAGACGTTAGAGACTGAGGTGCAGAAGGACTGTTACAGAGCACAGGTTGGAGACAGAGTGCAGAAGGACTGATAGAGAAAGCAGAGGTTTGAAAGCTGGGTGCAGAAGGACCGTTACAGAGAGAAGAGTTTGGAAACTGCAGTACAAAAGTACTGTTACAGAGAGCATTGGTTGGAGACTGGGGTGTAGACAAACTGCTGCAGAGAGCAGAGGTTGGAGACTGGGGTGCAGTAGGACAATTGCAGAGTGCAGGGTTGCAGACTGTGGTGGAGAAGGACTGTTAAAGAGCAGAGTTTGGAGACTGTGGTGCAGGAGGAATTATACAGAGAGCAGTGTTGGAAACTCGGGTACAGAAAAACCATTAAAGGAAACAGAGGTTGGATACTGTGGAACAGATAGTCTTTTACAGAGAGCAGTGTTTGGAGACTGGGGTGCAGAAGAAGTGTTGTAGAGAAAAGAGGTACAAGACTGGGGTGCAGATGGATTGTTGCAGAGACCAGAGTTCGGAGACTGGGGTGCAGAAGGCCTGTTACAGGCAGCAGAGTTTGTAGACTGGGGTGCAGAAGGATTGGTACAGAGAGCAGAGTTTGAATACTGGGTTGCAGAAAGATATTAAGGAGAGCAAATGTTGGAGACTGAGGTGCAGAAGCACTGTTACAGAAAAAAAAGGTTGTAGACTGAGGTGCAGAAGAACCGTTACAGAGAGCAGACATTGGAGACTGAGGTGCAGAAGGATTGTTACAGAGAGCAGAGTTTGGAGACTGGGGTGCAGAAGGACTGATACAGAGAGTAGATGTTGAAGACTGATGTGCAGAAAGACCTTTGCAAAGAGAAGAGGTTGGAGACTGAGGTCCAGAAAGACTGTTGCCGAGTGTAGAAGTTGGAGACTTGGGTGTAGAAGAACTGTAGCAGAGAGCAGAGGTTGGAGATTGGGGTGCTGAAGGACTGTTGCAGAGAGCAGACGTTGGAGACTGAGGTGCAGAAGGACTGTTACAGAGAGCAGAGTTTGGAGACTTGAGTGCAGAAGGACTGATAGAGAAAGCAGAGGTTGCAGAGTGAGGTGCAGAAGAACGGTTACAGAGAGAAGAGTTTAGAATCTGCAGTACAGAAGGACTGTTACAGAGAGCAGAGGTTGGAGACTGGGTTGCAGAAGTCCTGTTACAGAGAGCAGAGTTTGGAGACTGTTGTGCAGAAGGACTGTTACAGAGTGCAGAGTTTAAAGACTGGGTTGTAGAAGGTTGTTACAGAGAGCAGAGTTGGGAGAATGAGGTGCAGAAGGACTGTTACAGAGAGCAGAATTAGGAGACTGGCGTGCAGAAGGGTGGTTTCAGGGAGCAGAGTTTTCAGACTGAGCTTCAGAAGGACTGTTGCAGAGAGCAGATGTTCGAGACTGGGGTGCATAAAGAGTGTTTCAGAGAGCAAAACTTGGAGACTGAGGTTGAGAAAGATTGTTGCAGGGAGCAGAGGTTGTAGACTGGGGTGCAGAAGGACTGTTATAGAGAGCAGAGGTTTTAGACTGGGATGCTGAAGGATCTTACAGAGAGTAGAGGTTGGAGACTGGGGTGCAGGTGGACTGTTACAGAGAGCAGTGGTTTGAGGCTGGGGTGCAGAAGATTCATGCAGAGAGCAGAGGTTTCAGACTGAGGTCCAGAAGGACGATTACAAAGAGCAGATGTTGGAGACTGAGGTGTAGAAAAACTGTTACACAGAGAAGAGTTTGGAGACTCAGGTTCAGAAGGACTGTTACAGGAAGCAGAGTTTGGAAATTGGGGTGTAGAAGGACTGTTACTGAGAGCAGAGTTTGGAGACTGAGGTGCAGAAGGATTCTTACATAGAGCACAGGTTGGAGACTGAGGTGCACACAGATAGATACAGAGAACAGAGGTTAGAGACTTGGGTTCAGACAGACTGATAAAGAAAGCAGAGGTTGGAGAATGGGGTGTGGAAGGACCCTTACAAAGAGCACAGGTTGGAGACTGCGGTACAGAAGGACTGTTACAGAGAGCATATCTTGGAGTCTGGGGAGCAGAAGTACTGTTTCAGAGGACAGAGATTGGAGACTGGGGTGGAGAAATAATGTTACAAAGAGCAGAGTCTGGAAACTGGAGTGCAGAAGGATATTACAGAGAGCAGAGGTTGAAGACTGTGGTGCAGAAGGACTGTTGCAGAGAGCAGACGTTGGAGACTGGGGTCCAGAAGGATCGTTGCAGAGAGCAGAGTTTGCAGACTGGGGTGCAGAAGGACTGTTACATGGAGCAGAGTTTGGAGACTGAGGTGCAGAAGGACAGTTACAGAGAGCAGAGTTTGATGCCTGGGTGAAGAAGGACAGTTACAGAAAGCATAGGTTTGAGACTGGTGTTCAGATGGATCTTATAGAGAGCAGAGTTTGGAGACTGGGGTGCAAAGAATTGTTGCAGAGAGCAGATGTTGGAGACTGGGGTGGAGAAGAATTGTTGCAGAGAGAAGAGGTTGGAGATTGGGGTGCAGAATCCTGTTACAGAGAGCAGAGTTTAAAGACTGTTGTGCAGAATGACTGTTACAGAGTGCAGAGTTTAAAGACTGGGCTGCAGAAGGGTCTTAAAGAGAGCAGAGTTTGGAGAGTGACGTGTAGAAGGAGTGTTACAGAGAGCAGAGGTAGGAGACTGGGGTGCAGAAAGGTCGTTGCAGAGAGACGAGTTTTCAGACTGAGATGCAGAACTGTTGCAGAGAGCAGATATTGGAGACTGGGCTGCAGAAGGACTGTTGCAGAGTGCAGATGTTGGTAACTAGGGTGCAGAAAGTCTGTTGTAGAGAGCAGAGGTTGGAGACTGGGGTGCAGAGGACTGTTGCAGAGAGCAGAGGTTGGAGACTGAGGTGTGGAAGGCCTGTAACAGAGAGCAGAGTTTGGAGACTCAGGTGCACAATGACTGTTACAGAGAGCAGAGGTTGGATACAGGGGTTCAGAAGGATCTTACAGAGAGCACAGTTTGGAGACTGGGGTGCAGAAGCACTGTTGCAGAGATCAGAGGTTGGAGACTGGCATGCACTAGGATCATTGCAAAGAGAAAGGGTGGAGACTGGGGTGCAGAAGGATCGTTGCAGAGAGCAGATTTTGTTAACTGGGGTGCCGAGGCCTGCTACAGAGAGTAGAGTTCGGAGACTGGCCTGCAGAAGGCCTGTTACAGAGAGGAGAGGTTGGAGACTGAGGTACAAAAGTCCTGTTACATCGAGTAGATGTTGGAGACTGGGGTGCAGAAGGATCGTGCAGAGAGCAGAAGTTTGAGATTGAGGTGCAGAAGGACTGTTGTAGAGATCAGAGGTCGGAGACTGGGGTGTAGTAGGATCATTACAGAGAGCAGAGGTTGGAGACTGGGGTTCAGAAGGTTCGTTGCAGAGAGCAGAGTTTGGAAACTGGCGTGAAGAAGGCCTGTTATAGAGGGGAGAGGTTGAAGACTGGGGTGCAGAAGGACTGTTACATTGAGCAGATCTCTGAGTCTGGGGAGCAGAAAACTGTTACAGAAGACAGAGGTTGGAGACTGGGGTGGAGAAGGAATGTTAGAGAGAGCAGAGTTTGGAAACTGGAGTGCAGAAGGATCTTAAAGAGAGAAGAGTTTGGAGACTGTGGTGCAGAAGGACTGTTGCAGAGAGAAGACGTTGGAGACAGGGTTCCAAAAGAATCGTTGCAAAGAGCAGAGTTTGAAGACTGGGGTTCAGAAGGACTGCTGCAGAGAACAGATGTTGGAGACTGGGTTTCCGAAAAACTGTTGCAGAGAGCAGATTTTAGAGGCTGGGGTGCAAAAATCTATTAAATAGAGCAGAGGTTGAAGACTGAGGTGCAGAAGGACTGTTACAGAGATGGGAGATGGAGACTGGGGTGCAGAAGGACTGTTACAGAGAGCAGAGGTTGAAGGCTGGGGTTCAGATGGATCTTACAGAGAGCAGAGTTTGGAGAATTAGGTGCAAAAAGACTGTTACAGAGAGCAGATGTTGGAGACTGGGGTGGAGAAGAATCGATGAGAGAGAAGAGGTTGGAGACTGGGGTGCAGAAGGACTGTTACAGAGTGCAGAGATTAAAGACTGGGTTGCAGGAGGATCTTACAGAGAGCAGAGTTGGGAGACTGAGGAGCAGAAGGACTGTTACAGAGAGCAGAGGTAGGAGACTGGGTTGCAGCACGGTCGTTGCAGAGAGCAGATTTTGGTAACTAGGGTACAGAAGGACTGTTGTAGAGAGCAGAGGTTGGAGAATATGCTGCAGAAGGACTGTTGCAGAGAGCAGAGTTTAGAGACTGAGGTTTGGAAGTCCTGCTACAAAGAGGAGAGGTTGGAGACTTGGATGCAGAAGGACTGTTACAGAGAGCAGAGGTTGGATACAGGGGTGCCGAAGGATCTTACAGAGAGCAGAATTTGGAGACTGTGGTGCAGAAGGACTGTTGCAGAGATCAGAGGTTGAAGACTGGGGTGCACTAGAATCATTGCAGAGAGCAGAGATTGGAGACTGGGTTGCAGAAGGATCGTTGCAGAGAGCAGATTTTGGAGACTGGGGTGTAGAAGGCCTGCTACAGAGAGAAGACTTTGGAGACTGGCGTGCAGAAAGCCTGTTATAGAGAAGAGAGGGTGGAGAATGAGGTGCAGGTGGACTGTTACATAAAGCAATTTTTTGAAACTGGGGTGCAGAAGGATCGTGTAGAGGTATCAGACTGATGTGCAGAAGGATTGTTACAGAAAGTAGAGGTTGGAAATTGGGGTGCAGAAGGACCATTACAGAGACCAGAGTATAGAGACTGCCGTATAGAAAAACTGTTACAGAGAGCAGAGGTTGGAGACTGGGGTGCAGAAGGAATTTTACAGAGAGCACAGGTTGGAGACTGAGGTGAAGAAGAATAGATACAGAGAGCAGAGGTTTGAGACTGTGGTTCAGAAGGACTGATACCGAAAGCAGTATTTGGAGACTCAGGTGCAGACTGCTCATTACGGAGAGCTGTGGTTGGAGACTGCGGTACAGAAGGACTGTTACAGAGAGCAGATGATGGAGACTGGGAGCAAAAGGACTGTTGCAGAGGACAGAGGTTGGAGACTGGGGTGCCGCAGGACACTTGCACAAAGCAGAGGATAAAGACTGGGGAAAAGAAGGAATGTTACAGAGAACAGAGTTTAGAATCTGGAGTGCAGAGGTATCTTACAGAGACCAGAATTTGGAGACTGTGGTGCAGAAGGACTGTTGCAGAGGGCAGTGATTGGAGACTGAGGTGCAGAAGTCCTGTTACATAGAGTAGAGGTTGGAGAATGGGGTGCAGAAGGATCGTTGAAAGTAACAGAGCTTGGAGACAGGTGTGCAAATGGATCTTACAGAGAGCAGAATTTGGAAACTGAGGTGCAGAAGGACTCTTGTAGAGATCAGAGGTTGGAGACTTGGGTGCAGTAGGATCATTGCAGAGAGCAAAGTTTGGAGACTGGGGTGCAGAAGGACTGTTACAGAGAGCAGAGTTTGGAGACTGGGGTGCAAAAGGACTGTTAAAGAGTGCAGAGTTTAAAGACTTGGTGTCAGAAGGATCTTACAGATAGCAGAGTTGGGAGACTGAGGTGTAGAAGGACTGTTACAGAGAGCAGAGTTAAAACACTGGGGTGCAGAAGGGTCGATGCAGAGAGCAGATGTTGGTAACTAGGTTGCAGAAGGACTGTTTTGGAGAGCAGACGTTGGAAACTGACGTGCGGAAGTCCTGTTACAGAGAGCAGAGGTTGGAGAATGGGGTGCAGAAGGACTGTTACAGACAGCAGAGTTTGGAGAGAGGGTTGCAGAAGGATCTTACAGAGAGCAGAGATTAGAGACTGTGGTACAGCAGGACTGTTACAGAGAACAGAGTTTGGAGACTGGGGTGCAGAAGGATCGTTGCAGAGAACAGAGTTTTCAGATTGAGGTGCAGAACGACTGTTGCAGAGAGCAGATATTGGAGACTGGGGTGCAGAAGAACTGTTTGAGAGAGCAGTGGTTGAAGACTGGAGTGCAGAAGGATTGTTGTAGCGAGGAGAGATTTGAGTCCAGCGTCCAGGAGGACTGTTACAGAGAACAGAGGTTGGAGAAGGGGTGCAGAAGGACTGATACAGAGGGCAGAGTTTATAGACTGGGTTGCAGAAGGATCTTAGAGAGAGCAGATGTTGGAGACTGAGCTGCACAAGGACTATTAAGGAGAGTAGAGGTTAGAGACTGAGGTGCAGAAGCACCGATGTAGAGAGCAGAGTTTTGAGACTGAGATGCAGAAGGATTGTTACAGAGAGCAGAGGTTGGAGCCTGGGGTGCAGAAGGAGTGTTGCAGATAGAAGAGTTTGGAGACTGCAGTGTAGAAAGATTGTTGCAGATACAGACATTTGAGAATTTGGTGCAGAAGTACTGATACAGAAAGCAGAGGTTGAAAACTGGGGAGCAGAAGGATTGTTACAGAGTGCAGATATTGGAGACCTCACTACAGGAGGACTGTTACAAAGAGCAGAGGTTGGAGACTGTTGTGGAGAAGGACTGTTTCAGAGTGCAGACCTTGGATACTGGGGTGCAGACAACTGTTGCAGAGAACAGAGGTTGGAGACGGGGTGCAGAAGAACTGTCGCAGAGAGCAGAGGATGGAGACTGAGTTGCAGAAGGAATGTTGCAGGGAGCAGAGGTTGGAAACTGTGGTACAGAAGGAATGATAGAAAAAGGAGAGTTTGAAGACTGGGGTGCAGAACGACCTTTACAGAGAGCAGAGGTTTGGGACTGAGGTACAAAAGGACTGTTACAGAGAGCAGAGGTTGGAGACTGGGGAGTAGATGGACTGTTACAGAGAGCAGAGGTTGGAGACTGGGGAGCAGAAGGACTGTTACAGAGAGCAGAGTTTGGAGTCTGGGGAGGATAAGAAATGTTACAGAGAGCAGATTTGCAAACTGGGGTGCAGAAGGATCTTACAGAGTTCAGAGGTTGGAGTCTGGGTTTCAGAATCACTGTTACAGAGAGTAGATTTTGGAGACTGAGGTGCAGTAGGACTGTTACAAAAAGCTTAGTTGGGAGACTGGGGTCCACAATGATTGTTGCAGAGAGCATAGTTTTCAGACTGAGCTTCAGGTAAACTGTTGCAGACTGCAGATGTTGAAGACTGGGGTGCAGAAGGACTTTTGCAGAGAGCACATATTGAAGACTGGGGTGCAAAAGGATCATTGCAGAAAGCAGATGTTGGAGACTGGGGTGCAGTAGAACTCCTATAGAGAGCAGAGTTTTCAGACAAGGTTGCACAAAGATTTTACAGAGAGCAGAATTGTTGACTGATGTGCAGCAGGACTGTTACAGAGAGCAGAGGTTAAAGACTGGGGTGCAGAAGGATCGTTGTAGAGAACAAATTTTTCAGACTGAGGTGCAGAAGGACTTTTGCAGAGAGCACATGTTGGAGACTGGGGTGCAGGAGGACTGTTGCAAAGAGCAGAGTTTTTGGGACTGTGGTGCAGAAGGATCGTTGTAGAGCGCAAAATTTTGAGACTGGAGTGCAGAAGGATTGTTATAGAGAACAGAGGTTGGAGACTGAGGTGCAGAAGGCCTATTACGGAGACCAGAGTTTGGAGAAGGGGTTCAGAAGTACATTTACGGAGTGTAGTTTTTCAAGACTGAGGTGCAGAAAGACCATTGCAGAGAGCAGAGGTTGAAGACTGAGGTGCAGAAGGATTGTTACAGAAAGCAGAGGTTGGAGACTGGGTTGAAGACACACTGTTGCAGAGAGCAGAGGCTGGACACTGGGGTGTAGAAGGACTGTTGTGGAGAGCACAGTTTGGAGATTGGGGTGCAGAAAGACTGTTGCAGGAAGCAGAGTTTGGAGACTGGGTTACAGTAGGAATGTTACAGAGGCAGAGGTTGGAGATTTGGTGCAGAAGGACTGTTGCAGAGAGCAAATGTTGGAGACTGGGGTGCAGAAGGACTGTTGCAGAGAGCAGAGTTTGTAGACTGAGGTGCAGAAAGACTATTACCGAGAGCAGAGGTTGGAAATTGCGGTGCAGTTGGACTGATACAGTAAGCAGATTTTGGAGACTGGGGTGCAGAAGGACTGTTGCAGAGAGCAGAGATTGTAGTCTGAGGTGCAGAAGAACTGTTACAGAGAGCAGAGGTTGGAGAATGGGGTGGGAAAGGCCTGTTACAGAGAGCAGAGGTGGGAGACTGTGGTGCAGAAGGATTGTTACAGAAAGCAGGGTTTGGAGACAGGGTTGCAGTAGGATTGTTGCAGAGAACATAGTTTTCAGACTGAGGTGAAGAAGGACTGTTGCAGACAGCAGAGTTTGGAGACTGAGTTGCAGAAGGACTGTTACAGAAAGCAGAGTTCGGAGACTGAAGTGCACAAGGACCATTACAGAAAGCAGATTTTGGAGATTGCTATACAGGAGGACTGTTACAAAGAGCAGAGTTTGGAGACTGGAGTGGAGAAGGACTTTTGTAGAGAGCAGAGGATGGAGACTGGGGTGCAGAATGATCGTTGTAGAGAGCAGAGTATTGAGACTGGCGTGCAAAATGACTGTTACACAGAACAGAGTTTGAAGAAGGGGTGCAGAAGGACTGTTAAAGAGCGCAGAGTTTGGAGACTAGGTTCAGAAGAATATTACAAAGAACAAATGTTAGAGACTGAGATGCAGAAGAACTTTTACAGAGAGTAGAGGTTGGAGACTTAAGAGCAGAAGGACTGTTGTAGAGAGCAGAGGTTGGAGACTGAGGTCCAGAAGGATTGTTACTTAGATCAGTGGGTGGAGACTGGGGTGCAGAAGGACAGTTACAGAGAGCACAGATGGAGACTGGGATGCAGAAGAAATGTTGCAGAGAGCAAAAGTTGGAGACTGGAGTGCAGAAGGACTGTTACTGAGAGCAGAGGTTGGAGACTGGGGTGCAGAGGAACTGATATAGAAAGCTTACGTTGGAGACTGGGCTTCAGAAAGACTATTACAAATTCAGAGTTTTGAGACTGCAGTAAAGAAGGACTCTTACAGAGAGCAGAGTTTAGAGACTGAGGTGCAGAAGGAGTGTTGCAGGGAGTAGAGGTTTGAGACTTTGGTGCAGGAAGACTGTGGCAAAGAGCAGAGTTTGGAGACTGAGGTGAAGAAGGACTGTTACCGAGAGCAGAGGTTGGAGACTGGGGTACAGAAGTACTGATACAGAAAGCAGAGGTTGGAGACTGGGGTGCAGAAGGACCGTTAAAGAGAGCAGATTTTGGAGACTGCACTACACGACGACTGTTACAGAGAACAGAGTTAGGAGAATGGGTGCAGAAGGTCTGTTACAGAAGGCAGAGTTTAAAGACTGGGTTGCAGAAAGATCTTACAGAGAGCAGATTTTTGAGACTGCAGTACAGAAAGACTTTTACAGAGAGCAGAGGTTTGAGACTGGGGTGGAGAAGAACTGATTTAGAGAGAAGATGTTGGTGTCTGTGGTTCAAAAGGACTGTTTGAGAGAGCAGAGGATAAAGACTGGAGTTTAGAAGTACTGTTGCAGAGAGCAGAGTTTGCAGAATGAGTTTCGGAAGGACTGTTACAGCGGGCAGAGTTTGGAGACTGTGGTGAAAAACGACGGTTACAGAAAGCAGAGGTTGGATACTGGGGTGCATAAGTACCCTTACAAAGAACAAAGATTGGAGACTGCAGTACAGAAGGACTGTTACAGAGAGTAGAGGTGGGATACTGGGGTGCAGAATAACTGTTTTAGAGAACAGAGGTTGGAGACTGGGGTGCAACCATCTCAGGATGGTTGCAGAGAGCAGAGTTGTAAGACTGAGGTGAAGAAAGACTGTTGCAGGGAGCAGATGTTGGAGACTGGGGTGCAGAAAAACTTTTCCAGAGAGCAGAGGTTGGAAACTGGGGTGCAAAAGGATTGTTGTAGAGAGCAGAGTTATTAGACTGGGGTGCAGAGGGATCGTTGCAGAGAGCAGAGTTTGGAGACTGTGGTGCAGAAGGACTGTTGCAGAGAGCAGATGTTGGAAACTGGTGTACAGAAAGATCGTTGCAGACAGCAGAGGTTTAAGACTGGGGTTAAGAAGGTCTATTACAGAGAGTAGAGTTTCGAGACTGAGGTGCAGAAGGATAGTTGCAGACAGCAGAGTTTGGATACTGGGGTGCAGTAGAACTCCTACAGAGAGCAGAGTTTTTAGACAAGGTGGGAAAGGATCTTACAGAGAGCAGAGTTGTAGACCAAATGCATCAGGACTGTTAAAAGAGCAGAGGTTGGAGACTGGGGTGCAGAAGGATCGTTGTAGAGAACAGAGTTATTACACTGAGGTGCAGAAGAACTTTTGCAGAGAGCACATGTTGGAGACTGGGGTGCTGAAGGACTGTTGCAAAGAGCAGAGATTGGGGACTGGGGTGCATAAGGATCGTTTTAGAGAGCAAAATTTTGAGACTGGGGTGCAGAAGGATTGTTATAGAGAACAGAGGTTGGGGACTAGGGTGCAGAAGGCCTATTAGGGAGACCAGAGTTTGGAGAAGTGGTTCAGAAGTATTTTTACAGAGAGCAGTTTTTGGAGACTGAGGTGCAGAAGGACCGTTGCAGAGAGCAGAGTTTGAAGACTGAGGTGCAGAAGGATTGTTAAAGAAAGCAGAGGTTGGAGACTGGGTTGCAGAGGGACTGTTGCAGAGAGCAGAGACTGGACACTGGGGTGTAGAAGAACTGTTGCAGAGAGCACAGGTTGGAGATTGGGGTGCAGAAGAACTGATACAGAAAGCTGACGTTGGAGAATGGGGTGCAGAAGGACCGTTACAGAGAGCAGAGTTTTGAGACTGCGTTACAGAAGGACTGTAACAGAGAGCATAGGTTGGATACTGGGGTGCAGAAGGACTGATGCAGAGAACAGAGTTTGGAGACTGGTGTGCAGACGAACCTTTTCAAAGAGCAGAGGTTGGAGACTCAGGTGCAGAAGGATTGTTATAGAGAGTAGAGGTAGAATAAAGGTGTGCAAAAGGACTGATTCAGAGAGCATATGTTGGAGAATGGGGTTCAGAAGGCCTGTTACAAAGAGCAGCGGATGGAGACTGAGGTGCTGAAGGATCATTTCAGAGAGCAGATATTGGAGACTGAGGTGCAGAAGGACTGTTATAGAGAGAAGCGGTTGGAGACTGGGGTGCAGAAGGATTCTTAAAAAGAGCAGAGGATGGAGACTGCTGTGCATAAGGAGTGTTACAGAGAGCAGAGTTTGTGAATTGGTATCCAGAAGAACTGTTAAAGAGAGCAGAGGTTGGAGACTGAGGTGCAGAAGGACTATTACAGAGAGCAGAGGTTGGAGACTGAGATGCAGAAGGATTGTTGAAGAGAGCAGAGTTTTGACACTGATGTTCAGAAGGACTGTTACAGAGAGCAGAGCTTGGAGACTGGTGTGTAGAAAAATCATTGCAGAGAACAGAGGTTTGAGACTGAGGTGCAGAGGAATCCTTGCAGAGAGCCGAGAATGGAGACTTAGGTGCAGAAGGATCGCTACAGAGAGCAGAGTTTGAAGACTGGGGTGCAGAAGGACAGTTACAGAGAGCACAGGTTGGAGACTGAGGTGCAGAAGAACTGATACAGAAAGCAGACATTGGAGACTTGGGTGCAAAAGGACCATTAGAGAGAGAAGAGGTTGGAGACTGCGGTACAGAAGGACTGTTACAGAGAAAAGAGGTTGGAGACTGGGGTGCAGAAGGAATGATGCAGAGAACAGAGGTTGGAGACTGGGGTGCAGAAGAAACTTTGCAGAGAGCAGAGGTTGGAGACTGAGGTGAAGAAAGATCGTTGCAGGGAGAAGAGGTTGGATACTTGGTTGCAGAAGACCTTTTAATATAGTGCAGAGTTTGGAGAGTGGGGTGCAAAAGGCCTGTTACAGAGAGCAGAGTTCGGGGACTGGGGTGCAGAAGCACTGTTACAGATAGCACAGTTTCGAGACAGGGTTTCAGAAGGATCTTACAGAGAGCATTTTAGACACTGAGTTTCAGAAGGACTGTTTCAGAGAGCAAAGGTTGGAAACTGGGGTCCAGAAGGATTTTAACTGAGATCAGAGTGTGGAGACTGGGGAGAAGAATGAGTGTTACAGAGAGCAGAGTTTGGAAATGGGGTGCAGTAGAACTGTTACCTGGAGCAGAGGTTGGAGACTGGGGTGCAGAAGGACTGTTGCAGAGAGCAGAGTTTGCAAGACTGAGGTGTAGAAAGACTGTTACAAAGAGCAGAGTTTGGAAACTGTGGTGCAGAAACCGTTGCAGAGAGCAGAGGTTGGAACCTGGAGAGAAGAACGATCGTTACAGAGAACCGATGTTGAAGACTCGGGTGCAGAAGGACTGTTACAGAGAGCAGAGGTTGGAGACTGAGGTGCAGAACAACTGTAACAGATTGCAGAACTTCGAGACTGAGGTGGAGAAGACTTTTACAGAGAGGAGAGGTTGTAGACTGGGGTGCAAAGGATTCCTACAGAGAGCAGAGTATGGAGACTGGGGTGCAGAAGGAGTTTAACAGAGTGCAGAGTTTGGAGATTGGGGTTCAGAAGAACTGTTACAGAGAGTAGAGCTTGGAGACTTGGGTGCAGAAGGAGTGTTGCAGAGAGCAGAATTTTGAGACTGTGGTGAAGAAGGATCGCAACAGAGAGCAGAGGTTGGAGACTGCGGTGCAGAAAAACTGTTACAGAGAGCACTGGTTTTAGACTGGGGTGAAGAAGGACTGTAGCAGAGAGCAGAGGTTGGAGACTGGGGTGCAGAAAAATCGTTGCAGAGAGCAGAGTTTGGAGACTGGAGTGTAGAAGAACTGTTGCAGAGAGAAGATGTTGGAGACTGGGGTGCAGAAGGACTGTTGCAGAGAGCAGAGGTTGGAGACTGAGGTTAAGAGGGACTGTTACAGAAAGAAGAGGTTAGAGACTTGGGTGTACAATAACTGATATGGAAAGTAGAGTTTGGAGTTTCTGGTGCAGAAGGACCATTACAGACAGCAGAGGTTGGAGACTTCAGTACAGAAGGACTGTTATAGAGAGCAGAGTTTGGAGCCTGGGGTGTACAAAGACTTTTGCTTAGAGCAGAGGTTTGAGACTGGGGAGTAGAAGGACTGTTACAGAGAGCAGAAGTTGGAGACTGAGGTGCAGAAGGATCGTTGCAGACAGCAGAGTTTTCAGACTGAGGTGCAGAAAGACTGTTACAGAGATCAGATGTGAAAAAACTGGGGTGTACAAGGACTGTTGCAGAGAGTAGAAGTTTAAGAATGGTGTCCAGAAGGACTGTTGCCGAGAGCAGAGGTTGGAAACTGTGGTGGAGAAGAACTGATTCAGAGAGTAGAGGTTAGTGACTGAGGTGCAGAATTACTGTTACAGAAAGCAGACTTTGGATACTGGGGTGCAGAAGGACTGATACAGAAAGCAGACGTTGGTGACCTGGGTGCAGAAGGGACTGTTGCAGAGAGCAGAGGTTGGAGATAGGTGGAGAAGGACTGTAGGAGAGAGCAGATGTTGTAGACTGGGTTGCAGAAGGACTGTTGCAGAGAGCAGAGATTGCAGACTGGGATGAAGAAGGACTATTGCAGAGAGCAGAGGTTGCAGACTGAGGTACAGAAAGATTGTTATAGAGAGCAGAGTTTGGAGAATGTGGGGCAGAAGGACTGATACAGAAATCAGAGGTTTGAGCGTGGGCTTCAGAAGGACCCTTTCAGAGAACAGAGGTTGGAGACTTCGGTACAGAAGGACTGTTACAGAGAGCAGAGGTTGGAGACTGGGGGTGCAGAATGAGTGTTGTAGAGAACAGAGGTTGGAGACTGGGGTACAGAAGAACCATTGCAGATAGCAGAGGTTGGAGATTGGGGCGCAGAAGTACTGTTGCAGAGAGCAGATGTTGGAGTCTGAGGTGCAGAAGGACAGTTACAGAGAGCAGAGGTTCGAGACCGGGTTGCAGAAGACTAATACAGAAAGGAGAGTTTGGAGACTGGGGTGCAGAAGGACCATTACAGAGAGCAGTGCTTGGAGACTGCAGTACAGAAGTACTGTTACAGAGAGCAGAGGTTTGAGACTGCTGTGGAAAAGGACTGTTACAGAGAGCATTTTTTGGAGACTGGGTTGAGGAAAGACTGTTGCAGAGAGAAGAAGTTGAAGATTGGGTTGCAGAATGACTGCTTCAGAGAGCAGAGGTTGCATAGTGGGGTGAAGAAGGGACTGTTACAGAGAGCAGAGTTTGGAGACTGTGGTGAAGAAAGACTGATACAGACAGCAGAGTTTGGAGACTGGGGTGCAGAAGGACTCTTACGGAGAACAGAGGTTGAAGACTGCGGTACAGAAGAACTGTTGTAGAGAACAGGTTGGAGACTGAGGTTCAGAAAGAATGTTACAGATAGCAGCGTTTGAAAAGTGGGGTGCAGAAAGATCTTACAAATAGGAAAGTTTGGAGACTGGAGTGCAGAAGGAATTTTGCAGAGAGCAGACGTTGGAGATTGGGTTCAGAAGGATCATTGCAGAGAGTAGATTTTGGAGACTGGGGTATAGAAGGACTGTTCTAGAGAGCAAAGGTTTGAGACTGGGCTGCAGAAGGACTCTTGCAGATAGCAGTTGTTGAAGACTGATGTGCAGAAATACGTTTACAGAGAGCAGTGTTTGGAGACTGGGGTGCAGGACTGATACTGAGAGCAGAGGTTGGAGACTGGGGTGCAGAAGGACTGTTAAAAAAACCAGAGTTTAGAGATTTGGGTGCAGAAGGCCTGTTAAAGAGAGGAGAGGTTGTAGACTGGGTGCAGAAGGCCTCTTACAGAGAATAGAGTTTGGAGACTGATGTGCAGAAGGACTGTTACAGAGAGCAGAGGTTGGAGACTGGAGTGCAGAAAGACTGTTGCAGAGTGCAGTGTTTGGAGACTGGGGTGCAGAAGGACTGTTGCAGAGAGCAGAGGATGGAGATGGGGTGCAGAAGGACTGTTACAGAGAGCAGAGGTTGAAGCCTGGCTTGCACAACAACGGATACAGAAAGCAGAGTTTGAGAGGTGAGGCCCAGCAACCTGCGGAGTGACAGAGCTGACACACGCGCCTGCAGGGAACACGGTCCTGCTACCAACCAGCAGGACAGGTCCAGCGGCCTTCTGTGGGGCATGCCCGTCCCCTCCCCCAGTGCCTGCAAGGTAGGAGGGACTGTGACCACCAGCAGATCAGGCCTATTGGCCTGCTGATGGGCAGGACTGTCCCCTCCCCCAGTGACTGCAAGGTAGGCGGGACTGTGACCACCGGCAGATCAGGCCCATCGGCTTGTTGCAGGACAGAGCCGGCCCCACCCCCAGTGCCTGCAAGTAGGAGAACCGGCGACCCACGGGCAGGTCAGGCCCAGCAACCTGCGGACAGACAGCTGACACAAGCGCCTGCAGGGAACACGGTCCTGCTACCAACCATCAGGAGAGGTACAGCGGCCTTCTGTGGGGCAGGCCCGTCCCCTCCCCCAGTGCCTGCAAGGTAGGCGGGACTGTGACCACCCGCAGATCAGGCCCAGCGGCTTTTTGCGGGCCGGAGCTGGCCCCACCCCCAGTGCCTGCAAGGTAGGCGTACCGGGAACCCATCAGGAGGTTAGGCCCAGGCAACCTGCGGAGAGACA